>NC_056741.1:793820666-793890666 GCF_019279795.1 Protopterus annectens | reverse complement strand
AATGTAAGAGAAAGCTATAAGAAGTATATACAATGAAATATTACTTACTGTTTATATTAATAGAGTTAAAAATAAAACATATTATTTACTATTATTTAGTTCTAATTATTATTAGTTAAAGCATGGCAGATTAATTACAAACAAGCATAAGCAGTGTAATCAAGAAAGTATAATTAGGAATAGCATTTGAAGAACATATAAACTTTTTACAAGGAATAAATATGTTATTATTCTATTAATCATATTTTCATTACTCTTCTCTCCCTGCCTTCCCCCACCCTTCACCCACTACATAATCTAAATAGAATGTCATTGTTTAAACAAAGAAAAGAAGAAAAGGAGAAGAAAAAATAAAAAGATAAAGAAAAAAAATGTATCAAATTACTAACCTTACTTCTCCTTTTCAGAAAGAGAAACATGTTGAATCACAACTTGCCATTAAATCTCCAGATATTTTGACTAGTTATGAAACAAAACATTTCTTTGCACACAGAGAATAACTTTGATTAAATCTTTTTCAAAATATTTGTTGCTTCTTGGAAATGCAGGAACTATATTTAAAAAGATTAATAATGAAATAAAATGATGAGAGAAAAAAAACCTAGAACAAATCATTTGTTTTTTAGTCTCTTCTTCTTCTCTGAAGTCTTCCACGAAGTTTCAGTTGCCAGTCTCTTTAATGAAGGACTAGCCCATTCCATTTCTTCTATTTTATCCAAAATCTTATTTTTTGATAAACAGTAAAGCAGAGTCCAAGTCATCGAAAATTTTAGGACCATCAGGAAGGAAGATTTTAAGCTTGGCAGGAAACAGAAGGTATGTTTTAAACTGTGCTTTTTAAGCTCCCTTATTAGTGGCAGAAAAACTTTTCTTTTAGCTATTACCATGGAAGAATAGTCATTGTCAAAACGCACAGTTGTCTCATTAATCTTAACAGGAGCTTTAGCCCAAGCAGATTTAAGAACCATCTCTTTATCAAAAGATGATAAAATCTAACTATAACTGATCTAGGATAGTTTTGTTAGAGTTAGTATTAGCTATAGATCTATGTGCTCTTTCGATACCAAAAGAGAATGCTTCTGATAAGTCTAAAGTTTTAGGGAGCCAAGTTGTTAAAAAAGAAGTAATATTGTTACCTTCAATATTTTCTGGCAGTCCAAAAATCCTAATGTTATTGCGCCTAGATCTATTTTCCAGGTCATCCAGCTTTGTTTGTAAATGTGTATTTTGTTTCAGCAGAAACTCAATGCTGATTTCCTCTTCTTGTATTCTATTTTCCATGTCATTCACAGCTTCTTCTATGCCTGTCATCTGGATCTTCTGTTGTTGCAGGTCTATATGTAACAAGTCTATTTGTTTTGTAGTTTTTCTATGAAGGTGTCTATTTTAGTATCCATTTTATCCATCTTAGCAGTAAGTTGCTGGATTATAATTATCAGAGACTGAAGTTCTTTCTTGATGCTGGAGTCTTGAGAATTTGTCTTACTGGAACTCATTTCAGACTGATAAACTGACAGGAAAATTTCCAAAGTGATTTCTGACAGGAATATTGTTAAGATTTCCTTTCTTTTTTACATATAGTTCAAGAACTATATAAAACAAACATATTTAGAAAGAAAATTACTTCAAAAATTAATTTTTTTAAGTAATTAATTCTTGTCAGTGTAATGAAATTGGTGGAGCTGAAGAAATCTGCTGCTATCCTGTGTTCATCCTTGGCCACGCCCCATCCCAATCACTTCTGATGAATGCCATACCCTTTGTTATTTCCAGAAGTTGCTGCACATCTTCATACAACTAGTCAAATTCCTCCCACTTTTGGCATCTGTTGTTGAAGCATAAACTTGCACCACTTTAGCACTGAATAGCTTGCCTTGGAGTCTGAGTGAGATCATTCATTTTTGGGGTTGTAACAAAATAATGATTGACAACCTTTTTTTTAAACTTTGAGGGCTTCCCAATTTTTTAACTGCAAGGTCATTGACCACAATAGAAAATCTGATGTATCATTTGAAGTAAAATAACCATCCAATTCCTTTTAGTTTACTAATTTCAGATATGCCATTGTTTTTTCTTATAACTTCATTCTTAACCACATCACGTTTACCTTGGCTGACAGTTCTTATATTTCAGGTTACAGTGCTGTATAGCTCATTGTAGTACTGGACTTTCCTTTCATATCTATGTATCTTAGCAGATATAGATTATTTTGGACATACTCTAACCACATCATAATCTTTGTCATGACTTGTACTTGTCCTCTGCTCTTCACAACAGGTATGAAGAACACCATCAGACCAGAGGGTCTCATCTTTCAGTGTTTCAGGCTGTATTTGTCCGCCAAGTTTCTTAGCAAGAATTCTAGAGTGGCTTGCAATTACCTTCCTAAATTGTATATCTCATAGATTCACTGAGAAAACAGGCTCCTTCATCATAATAAGTTAATAATGCAGAAGAGAACACTGGAAGGCAGAAGAATATATAGTCAGAGTCAATGAGTCCAAACAAGGCATGTCCACAAAAGCACTGAAGGGCTCACTTGTGAGTTTAGATGTCAGCATTCAGGTCTAGCTATATTGGTCTCAATCCTCCTGATTGCCTATCTTCTGAAATGAGACTAGGTAGGCTTTGAGTCTTCTTCATTTGTAAGGGGGTTTAAGAGGAGAAGGAATAGTCCTCAGTTGAGCTTCTGATTTAATTACTTCTACCATTCCTTCAGCAGCTGTAGCTATCATCAACATCAGCTGTTCTGCTGTGGACATCAGGCAGGTATTGAGCTTTTCCACTTGGAATGCCTCAGTGGAACATCCAACACATCTATAGAGTGTAGACTAGTTCAGAAATATTAATGCAGTGGAAAAGCAATACAGCATCAAGAGAAAAAATATCCTCTGCTCACTATGGGGAATCATTCTCACAATGTTTGACAGTGACAGGTGGAATTAGAACTTAAGAATGTGTGGCTGATGACTCAATCACCTGCATTCTCCACCAGTTGTGATATTTAGACACCAGATTATTCACAGGTTAATCAAAAATAAGTAGTCTTATTGTACAAGAAGTAAAGGTTTGGTTAACTCCATCATAAAGAAAATTATATTTGGATGCATAGGGTAAAACAAACGAAACAGATGAGACTGTTTAACCTGTGAAGAAGACCTCAAAAAACTATCTAGTCTCATTTGAAAGCATGGCCTATCAAGAAAGCTGCCAATACTAGTCCTGCTGCACTGAGGTATCGGCATCTAAAATGCACAGAGGATCCCTTCTGTGCTTTTATGGATATGGCTTGTTTGGACTGCTCTGGATATCAATGGCCTAGTAATTAATGGTAAAGCTATGAGACTTTCAGCCATACAAACAGCAATGGTAAGGGAAGATGCTAATGAACAGAATCTCAGTAAATACCTTGAATACACTTATGTTAAACTACTGTCTTCAATAAAATGTAAGAAAAATAAATGCATAGAAAAATCTAACAAACACAAATCAAATAAAATAGACTAAAATAAATTATTACTCATTTCCAGCAATATAATAAAGTAGTAAAACTTGTACAGTTTAAAAAGTTAAATAAATTATATGAATGGCTATAAATACATCTATAACAAATTAATATTGATTTCTAAGATATTACCCACCCTTGATACAAATACTCAGTGATGTAAAACAAATTTCAAACCAGCATGTGTAGGGTAGATGACAGATGAAAAAAAGGTTTATGAAGACCTCATTTACACAACAAAGCAATTCTGCTACCCAATGAATGAGAATTCTTCAGCGTTAAATGCAATAAACATTTACAAGCTTTATATAAAAACTGAATCCCAACTACATGACTTTATCAGTTGAAAAGCTTTACCACATTGAGATAACCCTCAACTGTCCCTGATTTTGGTTCAGAATTATCCTCTGTCCCTCTTAAAAATGATGATTTTGGAAGAAAAGGTGGTAGATTACACTTAGTAAAAAATAAGGCAACTTGTCAAATCCTCCAAGGGCTCCTTTGAGAGAAACTTAGCAAGTACAGCCAAGGATAACCATAAGGACTTTTACAGCTACGTACGTACGTAAACTATAGGGTAGGACCCAATCATGTGTAGAGCTAGTGGCCAATGGTATCACACACAATGACTCCACAGAGATAGCAAACATGCTAGCAGATAGGTTTGGCAAAAATTTCACTTCTTTTTCCCCTCCTAGCTTACAACAAACCATCTCCCAAACTTCCGCCCCACACTACATATCTGAAGAGCAGGTCCTCAAAGCCTTGTCCAAGGCAAAAAACACAGCCTCTATGGGACCAGACACCATCCCAGGCTGTCTTCTAAACAGGCTAAACCATGAACTGTCATCACCACCACTAAGTACCCTTTTCAATCATAGCCTAACTACAGGCTTTGTTCCTGTGGACTAGAGAACAAAAAAAATTATTCCCCTCCATGAATGTGGCCTGCAACAGACCCGGAGAATGACAGACCCATAAGCCTGTCCAGGCTGATCTGTAAGGCCATGGAAAATATCATGATGGAACCACAAACTGGAACTCAGCAAACCACAGAATAAAACAGAAGAAAGTGAGCACTCCAAAGGACACCACAGTTTATTCCAAAAACAGTTAAGCGCTTTCCTCTCCACTACAGAGACTTCTTCAGAACAAAGAATTAACCTTACCCAACCAAGTTAAATACACCCATCAATTATTCAGTTAGGCAACAATTAAAATTATTAAAGCAATATCATAACTTCCAGTAAGCCATAATTCACCAACACACATTTAAAAATCATAAAAACATTAATTACAAAATATTACATCATCTCTATTCAATAATGAAACATTAAATAAGATAAAAAGTCAAAATTGTTCTTAAAAACTCAACCCTCTAAAAACTAACCTGAAATTTGATCAAGTTTTAGAACACTGGCAATACTAATAGTTTCATTTATACCCGGATACCTAGAGGCATCCATAAACAATTGCTATCTCAGTTCTAAAACATCTAAATGTATATCCAAAATACCCCCTTTCTCATCCTCATTAAGATGCTGCAAAACCAAATGCAATGTTTTTAATCATGGTAGTCCAATAGAAATGGATTTAGACTGAGAGCTTGAGGGGGTTGGACATACTAGTTGTGGTGATATAGATAAGGGTGTTATTTATGAGATTAATAACACCCTTATGGAATTGTCCATTTATTCTGACAATATTCAGGAAATTGTGTCAGGTAATAACATTGGAAACAATTCAAATGATATGGAACAGTCTGTTAATAGACCTGGCTTGGGAATAGTTAATGATGTAAGTAGTCATGATATGGTAGTAATTAATAATATTGATAATGAAAGTGAAGGAATGTTAGAGTTATTGGCAGAATGTTTAGATAAACAGTTTGATTTTAGTATGGAGGGCCCTGAGATAGTGATCAATAGTAAAGGGGATTTCAAAATTTATAATTATTCTAAAATGGAAATTAATATGAAGCATGCCGATTTTTTAGCAAAAGGTTTCACATTTGTCCCATGTAGATGGGTATGGTTAATTCTTTGCTCTGAAGAAGTCTCTGAAGTGGAGAGGAAAGCACTTAACTGTTTTTGGAATAAAATATCATTATGGACCTCCTAAATAAAGGCATAAGTGACCTCCAAACCCTGGATCCTGCCCAATTCGACTTCATGAAAGGCAGATCCTGCCTGTTAAATCTAGTGGATTTCTTTAAAAATGTGACCAAGGCCATTTACAAGGGCAAACATCTGCACACAGCATACCTTGACCTGGAAAAGGCTTTTGACACAATCCCACATTCAGGCATTACCGATAAACTTAGCAAACTGAATATAAACTCCTTTGTTGTAAGATGGGTTGCCAGCTGACTCACAAACTGGATACACACTATCAAAGTCAGTGACTCCACATCAACCAGCAGACCTTTTACCAGTGGGGTACCACAGTGGTCAGTGCTGGCCCCCCCTACTGTTTGGTATATACTTCTCAGAAGTTCAGGTCAAACCTAAGGGGTTGTGCCTGACCAAGTTTGCAGATGACTGCAAACTAAGTGCAATCATTGATGTCAGCATACTCCAGGAGGGTCTCATGGAGACCAACGACTGGTGTATTAGTCACAGTCTCAAACTGAATGCAGAGAAATGCATCATCATTCCCTTTGGCACAAACAATGTCCACTCAAACTATCAAATCAACAACAATAACCTAAGTACCCATGAAGTGATAAGCGACCTGAGATCACAAGTTGACTGCGGCCTTAACTTCGGCCACCATGTGTCTACTGTAGTAAGGAAAGCTTTCTACATAGCACACTTGAATAGTAAAGGCATCACCTCAAGAGCAAAAGAAGTTATAAGCTCCTTATATTCGGCACTTATCAGGTCCATAATTAAGTATAGTGCCCCATTTAGCATGTACCATGCTACGCACCTGCAGCAATTAGAGAGACCTCAGAAGTTTCTAACAAAAAATATCAAGGGGCTCAATCATGTGCCTTACATAGACTGACTAAAGTCCCAGTCACTATACTCTGTATCATATAGACTTTTTAGGGGAGACTTATGCTGGTCTACAGAGCAATGCATGACCCAAACCTAATGAACTTGCTGTATATCCGTAAATCAAATGGGTCTAGGGCTAACCATTCCAGGGATATAAATATGGCCTGTGACTTAAATAGGACCTGATGGAGGGACAGATTTATCTCCCAGTGACTGATGCATGTTTGGAACAGGCTACCAATTCATGTGAAACAGAACACTTCTATGACACTGTTCAAGAGGAACTTGGACGAGTGGAGGGGCAACTGTAAATTCGTACTGGGGATAGAGCCCACAACCTTCCTGAACATGGGCAGTCATCACTAAATGCAATCTTGGGTATTGACTAGCATATCTATGGTATTACATTGGGATGAAATGACTAGACTTAAAATGTCCTCCAGGATGATAGCCTAATAATCTCCTATGATCCTATGATAGCAATACTTAGAGCTATAGATTATTTATTTCAGAAAACTCATGCTAACTCGTACTCACTCAAGTTAATAGTACTCATGTTTTAAAAAGTGTCCTTGATTGTCTCTATTTCTGAAATTTCCCATGATTCTCGAGGGGTTTGGCATAAGATTAAGGTGTTTACCTCAAAGACAAGAGGTACAGGGTTTGATCATCAACAACGGAAATTGGCTAGGCTTAAAATGGTTCACAAGGACAGCTAGCCTAGTGCTTACCTTTAAACCTATGAGTGGTTGACAGCTTTTTATTGGGGTGGGGGCTATTAAAATTCTATATGAAATTAGTAAAAATTTCTGATAGACACACAGTAATGGAATACTATTAAACAGCTTGGGTCCGTTTTAGGGATGTCAATCTTAATAAGCATTTAATAGTTGCATTTTTATTCTTTGCATACAGGACTTACAAAAGCATCTCATTTAATTTAAGAACTCATTTTTTTTGCCTAGGACATGGTCAAAGTTCCTTCTCTCAGATCATTTGAAACCAATTCAATACCCAAAAATGAATTTCTTGAACTTGACACATATTGTACTATGTCTGTAAGGCCATTGTGTGCATTTTGTTTTTAATTGCTAATAAAACCTCTGTTATAAGGGGGTATAAAGGGACTACATAGGGAGTGAGTTTTTTCTGGTGGAGACCAGGGCAACCACTTCTTGTACAGCTTTTTGGCAACATTCCGTCTGGAAGTGAGAGTTATCCAGTGCAGCCACCCTCCTCTTAGCTTCCTCTCTCCCTCAGGTGTGATGAAATGAGTGAGGTTGATTGATAAAGAGAGATGGAAAGATGATGATTTACAGACATTAGGCCAAAGGGGAGCAAAAAGAAAATGATGCCCACCAATCAAATATGTTTCCAGATGTCTTATTATCTATGGATGACAGTGTACAGAGTGGCAGAATGAGTAGCACTGTCATTTCACAACAAGAGGTTACCTGGTTTGGATCTTTTCTGTGGGGAGTCTTCATCTCTCCCTAGTTTCTTGTGAGTTTTCAGCAGGTATTCTAGCTTCCACACACTTCAAAAGTATGCATAAGGTGGATTGGTAACTCTAAATTGTTTCTGTGTGCATGATTGTTTGGGTATGGATGTAGGTGTGTGAAACTGAGACAGAGGTACAGAAGAAAGGATTAGCAATCTATTCTCATTCCCCCTTTACCTGTTTAACTCTGTAGCAGGCATTGTCCATTCATTTGAGTCATACAAGAGAATCAGATGAAGTCAAGAGCATTTGATGGGTGGGCAGATTGCACATGAATACTCACCTTGTTTCAATAGATTTGAATAAAATTATGAATTGTCAATATTAAGTTCAGTTTGAGGACTTCAAATATTTTTGTTGCTGTCAAGTTTTAGAACTTCAAGTAGTCAAAAGGTCTGCTATCTTATTAACTTACCTTCTTTCAAGTTATTTTTTTTAATGGATACATTTGGGATAAATGTATTGCCCATTATTTTTTGTTTCTCTTCTTTCTGTCTACAGTTGACAACAGCTGCAGCTACTTATATACTTTGTTTGACTCAATGTTGGTACAGCAAATTCTTTAATTCATGCTAAAATTATGTAGCCTGCAAATTTTCCATATTCAAAGTTAGTTTTACTAATGAGTCAGAATCTTCTGAAAATAGTTTAATAGAATTGTCATAATATGAATTCATTCTAGTCATATTATCCCCGTTCTTCTAGAAGAATCCCAAAAACAAATATTTCAGAAAAATCTTACAAAAAATGTAACAAAAGCGTCTACGTAGTTCATATAAAAGTGAATAGGACACTTTAGACAACATCATGCTGAGACTATTTTTTTTGTAAGTATAGTTTTTTTGTAGTAACTGAAGTGCACATTACTCACAACAATTACCTATAATAGAAACTGGGCCTACAGCTGTTATACCACTAGTATTATCACTTCTGTACAGTCACCAAAAGTAACCTTTACCAGTCATCTGCTACTTAATTTTATGATAAGGATAGTTTTAGCAACTTACATAATAATCGTACTCAAGAATTTCTAGTACTGGAAACTAAGGCACATGGTATAAAGTAAAGACCATACTACAAAAACACTACATAAGACCTCTACCATCTCCTAAGGAGTAACTGCTAGAATAGATGGCCATGTCACAGGACAGCTGATTTGTGCCATTGATGATCTAGTGAGTGTAAAGTAAAGGTTCTAATCAACAAATCCATGATAAGTTTTGGATCAGCTGTGTATCTACTACTATACAGCAGTGGTCCTTTAACCTGAGCCTTAGTTGACTGCCTATTAACCTATTTACAGAAGACCCTTTTGATTAGTTTTTAAAGTAACTGTATTCATATGAAAGTCTAGGTTTTCTTTTCATTGTGCATTCCTGTGAGATCTGTTTCAGTCTATCATAGTCTGTATTGGTTGGATACTCTGTACATATGTTATATTTAAGCCCCTGTTTTTTTCTTAGTAATTTGTACAGTTTACAATGCCAACATATTGTTTTGTTGTGCATTAAGGTATTTTGGTTCCAGTTTAACATAGTCTGATAATTGTTTCAAAAGTCAAAGATTGCTCATTATTTAGTATACAGAAAATGATTCCACTATGCAGAGCTCAAAATAGTGTTCATGTTACCAAAATCAGCATTTTGTTTGTCACAGAATATAATTACATCCAAAGCCAATTCATGGGCAAATAAGGCAATGGGCAAGATAATGACCACCACTCAACAGACATACTAATATCCCATCACTTGGTTCTATTTCTTTAATTACCACAAAACATTGTTCAAACCTGTCATTGTGCACACTGCTTTTACAATGATCACAGAGATGTGGATTTCATTGAGACTGTTATTTCAAATTTTGCAGCAAAAGCAGACAGACATTTTCTGCACAAAACAAAACAGTCTTACATTGAAAATAGACAACAAAAGCAACAGTAAAATTCTCTTTTCTTAAAACTCACATGTTTTGAAAATGCATCTGGCAGCCCATTTAAGTACAAGACATGAAAGTTGGGATTCATTAGCAAACAGCATATAATAAAGCTGCAGAAATTCAAAAGACAAATGAGCAACACATTTGCTAAGAGCTTGGGGCAGCCCACTGGATACATGTGTCCCTGTTTAGAGATAGCCCAGGAACACTGTCTGGTGTAGTAACTGGGTTAGAGTCACACAGTGGAAGAATGAAGGCTGAGGGAATCAAACCTTGTACTATAGAAGCAGATCATTAACAACTGACATACTTACTCATCTGCATTAAGTGCCAAACATACTATTATGGCCCAGTATAGTGCAATTCATACCCATCTGCCTGCAAAAATAAATAAATAAATAAGCTAAAATAAAAATGTATTCCTAGTTAAAATATTAACATCAGAGTTGTTCAGATTATTCATAGCCATACTATCAACATATAGAGTTGTTCAGATTATTCATAGCCATACTATCAATATATAGTATCATACATACTATCAACTAAACAAGAAAATCAAGGATCATACCTAAAGATCATGTCTCATATGATAATGCTCTTGTTTACTACAAGAGGTTGCTTCTTTTACACTATAACTACTGTGGTTCACAGTAACCAAGTGTTTACACACACATACAATTGCAGCAACTGCTATGATTGTACACCTAAGATGAATACTTGAGATCATGTAAATTAACACATTAATAAATAATGGGCCTGAAATCTCTCTCATTTAATGCTATCTGAAACATACAGTGGAACCTATCACAATCCTCATCCCCACCCTCAATTTCTTTGCTAAAAAATCGGAAACAAAGACCCAGAAATCAGAATCAGATTTTAAATGTTTCTCTTATTTGCATAGAAAGATTCTAGAACAACAAGCTTTAGTTTAGTAAATACTGAAGGATACAAAGTCTGGAACTCACATGCTTGTCATTATTTAATGACTACATTTCACAACAGTTTACCAGAAAGCCAGAAACTGCAAAAGGAATGAACACAAATACCTCTCAACTTCTTTGCTCAAGAATTCTGGAAAAAGCCAAAAATAATGAGGAAACATATTTTAAACATTATTTGTTTTCATATTTTTGCTAACCAGGTAAACTCATTGGACAAAATGTCCCTTTCAGGGGTAATACAAAAGTATTGTCTGAGTGACTTCTCAGTGTGACAGACAAGTCACACAGTTGAAATGATGGTGAAAGGATCTAAACCCTATGTGCTTTTTTGCTACAGGATATCATTATTGACTGACTGTAATACTTGGTGAGTTACCAGAAAATGAAGTTAATGAATGTCTGAGAGTTAGTGCAGATGATTAAGGCTTCAAGCTCTTAATGAGCTGCTTCCTAAAGGCAAGGGTACAAAGATTGATTCTTTCTAGCTCCATTTGCCTATTGTGTGGCTCTATGCAAGATACTTAACCAGATAGTGCACCTGGGGCTTATGTAATAAAAAAAACAGGATATGGTAAAAATAAATTTAAAAAAGGATAGTTGAAAAAGGATATTGTATTTTCTGAACAAAAAACATTCTGAATTTCAAATGCCTGGCTTTACTGACTGAACAGAGCACAATAAACATTCTGAAACTCCACAGAAGACACATACACACACACACACACACACACACACACACACACACACACACACACACACACACACACACACACACACACACACACACACACACACACACACACACACACACACACACATGCATGTGCATACACAGACACCTACCTCTGTAACACTAAATAAAGACTAATCATTCTCTCAATATGGCAACAATAAATCTCTCTCCTATCTTTCCCATTTTCTCTACATATTAGCTGCAAATCAAAATCTATGGCAGTATCAACAACTCTATCCCCTCCTCTCCATATCAGTAGTAAATCCTCCTAACATGACAGCTACTACAATATTGTCTCACACTTAATCTTCTTAATCTAAATCCTTCACCCTCAATATGGCAGCTGTAGATCAGTATATATGTATATCTTTAAGAAGTTTTCCATGGGCTTGTACATGTGTATAAACACTGAGCATGTGTGAGGCAGACTGCCACTTTGCAGAGAGCTGTTCAGATGTAAGCATGCTTGTATGTAATGGTCTGTCAGTTAATCAGTTTGTGTATATTTTCTGTTGCTGCCATCCATCTTGATGTGTTTCTGCATAATAAAGTATATTAATATAAAACAACAGCTTCTTTAGCGAAAGCGCTTACCGTTTTGTGGTTTTGTAATAAAAGGTTTTTATGCTCATATACTTCTTGGAACTGCCTGGTTGCTTCGCTGTGATTTTTACAGTATTTATTGATAATAAAGTATATAAATGAACTAGTCCAACCTGTTCATCTTGAATCATAACATAGGATGAGCGACATGGTGTAAGAATGGGATTCAGAATCAAGACCAAGAGACACTCAGTTAATGTTGGAGGAATATAGAGGAATGAATCATCCCTACTGCATGTACAAGTCACGAAACAAGTTAGAAATGAATTCCAGGTACTAAAACTTTCTTAAATGATTTCTTACTCGAAGAATATAAAATAAAGCACTCAGAACACTCAAAACAAATTTCTAGTTAAACAGAATGTCCGAAACTGCAATATATTGATAAAAGAATATTCAAAATAGTTACAAAAATGTTTCAAATAATGGCCAAATCACATAAAATCTATAAAATAAGGAAAACAACTCAATGTTTTTCACTATGTGCTACTTTTCACACTAATTAAAGCTATTCAAGGTATCCGAAGTGGACAGAGTGTTCGCGAGTTTGAGCAGTATTACCGTACATTATTTCACAAAATACAGCAATTTCAAAGCATATTTCGCAAAGTACAGTATTTCAAAGAGTTTATTGTGCATTTCAATGTTATTACAAGTACCTGGTGTGTGTGCATGTTCATACATAATTACAAAGGCCATATTTGCAGTGTGTTTAAGCATACTTTGTTGGCATGGCTAAAGGATTTCAAAGACCAACTCCACTTGTATTTGATAATAACATTGCAGAGAACTGGAAAGTGTTTGAGCAACAGTACAATGGTTTCATACAAGCTGCATTTTCTGAGAAAGATGCACATACAAAGGCATTTATTCTGCTTAATTTAACTGGTTCAGAAGCCATAGAAAGAGGGGTTTCATTTCTGTATACACCTGCTGTGTTTGCAGGAGAGGGGGAAAACAATCATAGTGGTACTGGCTGAAAGAAGGTAAGAGCCTGAGTGTTTAAAATGTAAATTTAGAGAAAGATGCTACCCCTAATGAATATTACAATGGAAAGACACTTGTTTTATGCAAGGGATCAAAAGCCTGGTAAAACCTTTGCAGCCTACATAACTGACTTGAGAAACAAAGGTAAAACATGCAAATGTGGTGATTTAGGGGATGAGTTGAAAATAGAAAGACTTGTGAGAGGTGTTAGAGATGATGCTGTATGAAAAGATTTTGCTTTGTGACAGTGATTTACTTTGAATAAGGCCACTGAGATTTGTCAGATATAGGAGCTCTTAGAAAAGCACACAAATATGCTTGCAAATGAAAAATGCATGTTTTCAGTATCTTCTAGTGCTCATGTTAAAAGTAGGCAGCACGTGGTTAAAAGAAACAGGCCCAAAAACATGGCAGCAGCTGTGAACCCTGTAACAGTTCCTGGTAAACCACGAAGCTTTCTAGCAAGTTCAAGACCATGCACAGTCTTAGTGAAGCACAAGGGTGAGTCAGGAAACTCAAAGCATGTTCCCTCACCTAGCCTCATAGTCAGCTTTTGTAATTGTGGTGGTAATCATGTGACTAAAAGAAAAAGTGCTTAGCTTTTGGTCAGCAATGCCACAGATGTAAAAAGTGGAATCATTTCCAAAGATTTTGTAAATCAAAAGAGGCAGATTCTTTTATTAAAAGAGAACATTCAAAGAGACAAATTGATCAATTTGAAAGCTGTGACCCTACTTTTTATGTTGATGGTGTGTCTGTGCTTAATGAAACAGTCAGTGCAGTATATTTATGGACAAAGAATGAAGTATTTTGCACTGTTCGGATAAATGGAAGACCCATAGAGCTCAAAGTTGACCCAGGTTCAAAGTTCAATGTTATGTCAGCAGAAACATTTTCTAGAGGATGTGCTGGTGAGAAGCTTGATTTGGCAAAGTGTGCAAAGTTTGTTGCTTCTGGTGGTGAAGAAATTCAAACCGAAGGTTCAGTAGTGCTTTCATGTTACTCTGCTGGGAACGGCTATGACTTGCAATTTTACATAGTCAAAAGACACACACAGTCATTATTAGGTCTCAGAGACAGTTTGAAATTGGGATTAGTTTCATTTAATGAGGAAATACACCATGTAAGCTTGAAAGACCACTGTACTAATTCCGCCCAGTCTATTTTTTCTACCTATGCTGATCATTTCGAAGACAAACTTGGCAAGCTCCCAGTTGTGCACTCCATGAAGTTAGATCCTGACATCAGCCATGTTGTCAGACCATCCAGAAAAATTCCAGTAGCTATGCAGCACAGAGTCAAAGCTGAGCTAGATAAAATGGTGCAGCAAGGTGTGAGTTGTCCATTTTGTTTGTCTACCCCCAGCTGAATGGGTATCTTCCATGGTAGTAGCTCATAAGAAAAGCTAAGATAATATCAGAATATGTATTGATCCATGAGATTTAAACAAAGCACTGAAAAGACCACATCATCCATTGTGTACAGTTGAAGAAGTTGCTGATCTTATACCAAATGCCACTGTTTTTTCTGTTTTGGATGGAAAGAGTTAATTTTGGCAAATTTTGCTTGACCAAATATCGTCATTGCTGACCACTTTCAGTACTCCTTTTGGCAGCTACAAATTTTTGAGAATGCCATTTGGGATAAATTCTGCAAGTGAAGTCTTTCAACGTGCCATGAAACTATTTTTTTCTAGTTATCCATGTGCTGTTATAGTAGATGATTTTCTAGTAGGAGGCAATGATGAGGCTGAGCATGACAGAAACCACAAGAAAGTTCTGGAAAGAGCACGTGAAATGAATCTTAAGCTGAATCATCAGAAGTGCAAATTCAGGCTATGAGAAGTTACTTATGTTGGTCTTTTGTTTATCAGTTTAGGCTTATGACCAGATCCTTCAAAGCAGACAGCAGTTCTTGAAATACCAGCTCCAGACAATGTTCAAGCCCTACAATGTTTTCTTGGCATGGTTAACTACCTAGGCAATTTCATTCCAGACTTGAGCCAACTTTCAGTACCACTCAGAGAGCTAACACGCAAAGATATATCCTGGTCCTGGTTAGCACAGTACCAAAGAGCATTTGATGTCCTGAAACAGAGAATTGCCAGTCCACTAACTCTCAGATACCATGATGTTCACAAACCAGTTACTCTTTCTTGTGATGCTTCAAAATTTGGTCTTGGTGCAGTCATTCTTCAAGAGGGTAAGCCAATTAGCCTATGCATCCAAAACTTTCACTCAAACCAAGATGCAGTATGCCTAGATAGAGAAAGAACGCTTGGCAATTGTGTTTGCATGTTCAAAGTTCCATGATTATGTTTATGGCTGACCTATTCAAATCGAAACAGATCACCAACTTCTAGTCGCTATTTTAAGAAACCCTATGTATACAGTTCCAGCCAGATTGCAAAGCATGATGTTGAAATTGCAAAAGTATAATTTCAGTCTTTTCTACCCAAAAGGCAAACTTTTTTATCTTGCTGCTATTTTATCCAGATTGCCCAGAAATACCACTGAACAGCACGAAAATGAGAAACTTGATTTTGAGGTCATGGAAGTGAGAATTTTTTCTTCCACATGTCTTGATGAGCTTAGATGTCACACAGCCTCAGAACCAATATTTCAGAAGCTCAACCACTTTATCATTCGAGGATGGCCATTAAAGCAATCTGGTTTACCTCATGACCTGCAACCTTATTTTTCTTACAGAGATGAGATTTTGTTTGACAATGGTATCATCATGAAAGGTCTAAAAGTGATTGTTCCAAAATCCTTACAACAGAACATTACCATTTTGCATCGTGGCCACCTAGGAACTGATTCTACCAAAAGAAGGGTGAAAGACCTAGTATTTTGGCCTTCTATTTCTAAGGATATTGAGAGAGTACTTTCATCTTGTTCAGTATGTAAAAGTGCTAAGCCACATCAACAGAAGGAACCATGTCAGCAAAACCAGAGTGCTGAACTACCTTGGTCGACAGTAGCTACATGCATTGTTGGATGGAATGGTCAGCATTACTTGGTGTTAGTAGACTCTTATTCGTATCGGTTCGGGATCGACCTACTTCCTAGTCTAGCATCCAGTACTGTCATTACTAAGTTGAAGCATCATTTTGCAGTCCATGGTAGACTGCATAATTTATTTCTGACAATGGTACACAATTTGCAAGCAGTAGTTCAAGAGATTTGCTCAAGAGTGGGACTTTATCCATGTTACAAGTGCTCCTGAGTACCCACATTCAAATGGTTTGGCAGAATGTGCAGTTCAAAGTGCAAAAGAGTTATTAGAAAAGTTGAAATGAGACAATAGTGATATTTTTCTGAATCCCCTGAAACTCAGAAATATTCCTCATGATAAACATCTTGGCTCAGCTGCACAAAGGCTTTTATTGAGATAAACAAGAACCACACTACTAATCAGTAGCAATCTGTTGGTTCTCTGTGCTAAGAACAGCAAAGCAGTGACAGCTCAACTTATGAAAAGGCATTTGTCCCAGAAGTCCTGTTATGATAAGTCCAGAAAACCACTCAATCCATTATGAGAAGGGGAGATAGTGAGGATACAGACATCCAAATGTTTTAATCAGATTGGAGTAATAAAAAGTGTATGTCCAGAGCTGAGACCATACACTGTGGAATCACAAGGAGTAGAATTTAGGTGGATTCGGAAACATTTATTATCTGAGCCTGTATTGCAGCATCTTGCATGTGAGAAAACTCTAGATCTCAGAGTAATTATTCTGTGTTCCAGTTCCAGAGGACATTCCAGCAAATATCCCTATTCCTGAGAAGATTCTCAAAACTCCTCAAACTGATTGTTCACCAGTGATTGCCCTGTTGCTAAACCACTCATAATTGCTATATCACTAGATCAGGTCACATTTCCAGACCATGTTCCAGATACACGGCAACTTGGACATGAATGTTGTCTTTATTTATTTCTCAGTGTGTTTATAACTGCATGTCTTTCTCAGATGTCATTTTATTGTAGGCAATTCACTAAAGAGGGAGGATATAGACCAGTATGTATGTATACCTTTAAGAAGCTTTCCATGAGCTTGCACATGTGTCTAAACACTGAGCATGTGCGAGCCAGACTGCCATTTTTAGAGAGCTGTTGAGATGTAAGCATGCATGTGTGTAATGGTCTGTCATTTAATCATTTCATTTATATTTTATCTTGCTGCTATCATCCTAATGTGTTTCAGCATAATAAAGCATGTAAACAAACTACCCCAATTGTTCGTCTTGAATCATAACATAGGACGAGCAACAGCAGCTTTGCAAATGATCCCATATGGCAGCTTCTTTCACTCCCACACTTCCCTGCTTTGAGCTTCATGAAATCTCTGATTGGGTCAAAAACATTTGAGATACTGAAAGAAAAAGACTAGAGGTGTTACATACACATCAGCTGAGTGGATTGGCCTATACCCTCCCCATTGCTATATGTCCAAATTAGGGGTGCTGTCTAGGTCACCTTGTGTTGGATTCAGACCTAGTTAGAGCATATTAGATCTGAATTGACCAGTGGTTGCAATACATTGATGTTATTACCCATACATAGGACATTTCATAGAACTAGGTGTAGTATGCCAGAGCCTCTGGTAGGGGAGATGTTTAACTGTCTAATGTTATTCAACAGAGAAATTAAATCTAAAAACTCCATGTTTTGTTATATAATGTCCATATAATATGATCTGTAATTTATTACAGTGGTAAATGCTAAATAATTCTACTTACAGTATTTAAAAAGGTAATAGCACTGTTCAAATCTAGGTTTAAATTTAAATCAAGGAGTATGTGTATCATGAATCAGTGCTAAACTACCCTAACTACTCTTGATGTCACATTGCAATATTTCTAGAAATAAAGCATACAAAAATTAGTGCCTACAAGCTTCATAAATAGAAAAACATACTTTGTGATAAGTTTGCATCTAATTAAGTTAGTTTACAAACTAAGTGAATTTGTGATATAAACTTATAACTAGTTATTAAATTTGTTAAAAGATCATTTTCAATATTCAGAGTTGCTGTTTTTCCTAACAAATTCAACATCTGAGCAAATTTTTAAGATACTTCCCTCATTTATAGCTGAAAGAATGAAGCCTATCTAGGCTAAACTTGGAATTTTTATTAACCAAGCCTTCCCAAATGATAGAGTAACCTAAATTTAAGCAATGATTTTTCATCTGGTTCTTATAAAGTTTATATGCTTTTTTATAGTAAATCCACAAGCATTAAACCTAGCAGTAAGCAAAACTGTGTTGAATACTGCAGGAGTATTTAATATGGTACAATGCTCAAGAATTGATATACTAGAATCCATTTTAAAGTCTTTCAGTCAGTCTAAAGCTGGTTACCGCAAAAAATCCTACAAAGATATTTCAGATGTTAACATTCTGATAATTTGTATAGCATCGGCTATTGTTAGCCCAGACAGTGCTGCTACTAAAACATTTATTTGTAGATACAGTGACAGAATCTATATGTAGAAGTACATGAACAGAAAAATATGATACTGCCGACAGAAGAAATATAGGCAAAATTTTACAGTGAAAATTTGCCTAGTAATATTTGTACCAGACTTTATGAGAAAGGTTCAAGACAAAGATGAACTTAGCAGCAGTGGTACTGCTATCATCATCAGTGACTTACATTCAAATCATTAACAAACCACAAAGGTAGATTAAGAAATTATGTTTGTGTTGTAGATTTTGTCTTACCTTAGAGAGAAAAAATTTACATCAAATCTGTTGTCTCAAATTTATAGAATGTAAGGCATAGCATAGCAAGGCAGGTATTCTGAGAAATGATTAATAACTGTGAAGTTAATGATGAAATGAATGCCTACTGAAATTGTAAGCACTGTACATTGGCAAGTTAAATCAGTCATTCTTTCTTCACTATGTTTGTGTCTATGAATTTTCCATTTAGCCTAGCTGCTGTATATATCAGCTATATGACTATCTAAAACATATATAACTGTCCCTGCAGTCTACTGTATCTTACACTTTAAAGCATATTAATGAATTGCTAGTCCACCATCACCATTTGTTTAGAGTACTGGAAATAGATGTTTCTAGAACTGGATATGCAGTCCAGAGAAGGTGGCTATCTAGCAGGCATCATTCTGGGTGGATCTACAGTATGTGTCAGCTTAGGATAAGATGGGTGGCAAGCACACCTCTCAACTCTTAGCACAAAAAATCTGGACAAACCAAAAGTAATGAATGAGGAGGCAAAGGTCCGAAAATAGGGGCACATTTTAAATATTGCTCTTATACACTTAGAAAGTTGACACATTTTAAATATTGCTCTTATACGCTTAGAAAGTTGACACATTTGAAATATTGCTCTTATATGCTTAGAAAGTTGACACATTTTAAATATTGCACTTATACGCTTAGAAAGTTGTATACCCACGGTGGTGGTGCTGCGGTAGCATTGTCGCCTCACAGTAAGATGCTGTCCGGTTCGATTCTCAGCTAGAGCATCTTCTGCATGGAGAAATGCATGAATGGGCATACCTTCATTGAAGGTTGTGCATCAGGCTTGGCAAGCCGGTATGTAAAAATCAACTGCCACTCATTAGTGGACCGGAGTTTCGCTGTGGCGACCCCTAACCAGGAAAAGCCGAAAGACACAAACAAACAAATACATTTAGAAAGTTGCGAGACAAACAGTTTTTGTGTTACCATACATTTTCTGAAGGATATGAAGCCTGAAACAAAAATATCTGCATTATTTAGTGATTTCAGTCCTCCATGATTTGCCAAAAAATTACAGATTTTATAAGGGGCAAACAAAAATATGAGGGAAACATCTGGACATTGTGTAAAAATCTGGGCAGTTGAGAGGTATCCTGACAAGACTTCCTGCTTTTTCAGAGTTCATCTGCACATCTTTTACGAAGGCATTCTTATTCTGGTTTAAGTCTTTGCTGTCCCACAATGCCTGTTTAGGCAGAGTCCATCTGCTGGACAGTCCAACTAAGTAAATTCCAATTTGTAACAAATTAAAGTGACTTTACTCAACACCAGGAGTCTTAACAATGTCTGAATTTGTGGCTCCTCTCAAACTTAAGCATATTCAGGTATGTGTAGTTACAAAAACATGGTTTCAAAGAACAAAAGGACTCTTTCTATTCCTTGGTTTAGTGCCTATTATGTCTTCTGACATACTAGCAGTTGTGAGGGAATATTAGCATTTGTCAAACATGTCATCATCTCAAGACAGATCTCTATGGACACCAAATTTCAACTCTTAGATGTCAAAACAAGATTAATAATCACTTCACAACTCATTATACAAAACCCTCTGTTTCCCAATCTGTACATGACTGCTATTTTAACAATTTGTCTGAAATCTCTATTAAGTCCCAGACCTTTCTACAGGTGTCTTCAACTATCAATAAACTAGATGACCTACATCTCCAATTGTCAGTGTACCCAATGTTTCCTTGGTTTCATCAACACCACCTTACTTGTACAAAACACTTCACTATCCTACTAAGCATCTCAATATACTTGATCTGGTCCTCACAAATATGGCTGCTTCTTGCATACTTCCATATGTATTATCTTCCCTTTTATGTCAGGCCATAAATAGTGACCTTTTCCTTTAAAACCTTTGGTACTTTCCCTGTAAATACCACTGTATTTAGGGGCTTCTCATAGCTAAACCTTCTTTAGTTACTCGATGAACCATGATGTTCCATTGCAATCATCCTCTAATGAATCCTATTGCTAAAGCGACCACTATACCGCTGATGTCACACACACTGAAATAGTTGCATCAATTAAAACAGTTGCTATCAGCACCACATATGAGAAATTGTGGAATACCCCTGTAAATACATTATATAACAAGAGTAATAAATTATTTAAAACTTATAAGAG
Organism: Protopterus annectens; assembly: GCF_019279795.1. Taxonomy (NCBI): domain Eukaryota; kingdom Metazoa; phylum Chordata; order Ceratodontiformes; family Protopteridae; genus Protopterus; species Protopterus annectens. The sequence continues at coordinate 793,869,554 of NC_056741.1, read as the reverse complement.
GTCACATTTTACATACTTTAAGTACACACTTAAAGTAGTAAAGTGATTAAGGATACCATTAAGTAGCTTAGAACTGAATGTAAACTTAAAATAGCCATTGAAACCTGAATTAGCTAAAATCTTTCTTTTAACCTTGTCAAGAAGTTAATAATATTCAACCATGCCCAGAGCCAGTCCACAATAATACTGCCTACTGTGACCCAAATGAAATAGCTGCTATCCTCTATGACAAAGTTTACTCCACCTACAGTTATAGCTATTACACAGATTCCACAGTTTCAGTCACTCCCTTTGATTTTTACAGAACAAGTCCTCTAATTTCTGTCAAAGCCAGGAACAGCTCATTCATGTGCCCTGATAACATACCAAGTTATCCGATTATCAGTACCAGTTATTGCCACTCTGAACCCCTATTTGACCTCTTTAAGTCTATCCACTGGTTGCTTTCATGAAGACTGAAAAATAGCCATTACGATGCCATAATACAAGGTTGGACGAACCATGGACTTGGTAACTATAAGCCCATTAGTCTCACTAGCCTCATATGTAAAGCTATGGACCATATGTTAAAACTCAGTAATCTGGAGATTGAAAATCTCTTAACCTTGGGCACTCATCAATTCTACTTTGTCAAAGAAAGGTTCAACTTCTTTGGTCTTAAATATTTTGAAAAAATCATCAAAGCAGTGGATAGTGGTTATGTACTTCAAGTAGCATATTTGACCTGGCCAAGTACTTTGACACTATTCCCCAATCTGGCCTTATTGAAGACTTTTAAATCTGAATATAAATCCTTATGTTATGTGGTAAATAACTAACTAGTAGTCTGATAGAGTCTATGTAGTTAGAGTTGCAGGTTATCTCTTCTGAAAAAGGATTATTAATGGTGTATACCAAAGGGCTCAGTGGTTGGGCCTTTCCTATTTGGCATCTGTTTCTCAGACTCTCATGGCAACACTCCTTGCCTATGGTTATCCTTCTCTGCAGACACGTGTAGACTGGGTTTTGTTAAATGACTTCCTGCTGACCCACAATTTCTACAACTGGCTTAAATCATGTCAACAATTGGTAAAATTCTCTCAAATTAAATGTGAAAATGTACTATAGCTCATTTTGATAAACAATGAATTTTCCCACACTATATGGGTGGCACATATCTCCAATCAGGCACTGCTGCAAAGGATCTGGGCAGTTTTGTTGATAATCCCTTATTTTTTACCACTATGTCTCTGTAGTAGTCCAGAAAGCCTATCTGACTCATATAATTTCCAAACACATGTTCTCCATACTTAACATGGATTTAGATCTGCACACAGTACCTCAACAGCCTTATTATCTCTTATGGACTCTACCAGCAAAGCCCGTGACACTGGCAAACTGCAGTATTTTTAGATTTGTCAAAAGCATTTGAATGTATCTCAACCCAAACTCCTTAAAGAACTTTCCAGCATTGGTCTATCCTCCTCCTCACTTCAATGGATTTCTAGCTACCTAGGTGACAGGCAGCAAGCAGTAAAATGTCAGGGCTCTATCTCACCGTATCACAAAACTTCCACAGGTGCACCTCAATGATCCATTTTGAGCCCATTACTATTTAATGTCTTCCTCAATAACTTATATACATCCTCCTTTGAAGGCACTCTAATCCAATATGCAGATGACTCCACTATCATCTGTGTATTAGACACATTAATTCACATACAACTCCTAATACTACAAGCTTTCTCTTCCATAGAAACATGGCTCTCCAATGCTGAGCTCCTACTGAACCCAAAAAAAAGCTCCTTCTCTTTACCTACAAACCCTATAGCTCTAACAAAACAAACTCCAAGATCTTTTCAGCCAGCAATACTGAAATTTAATTGGTTTAGCATACCAAACTACTAAATGTCACAATTGACAATAATCTCAAGTTTGACCTACACATACAAAACAGTATAAAAAAACACCAAAAGCTAGGCATGCTATACAGGAATGAAAAATTCCTCACAGCAGCTACAAAAATTACAAATTGCCAAAACCTACCTCTTGCCCTCACTGATATATGAGCCCCAAATTCTAACTAACTTACAGACCTCCCTAAGAAAAAAACTAGAAAGTTGCTATAACAAAATTGCCAAATTTGCCATAAATGCAACCCCTCTAACTCATCATTGCAAAGCCCTAAATCTCTTAAGGTGGCTTGAACTCCCCCTCCACCTCAAATATGTACAACTTACTATGGTAAACAAAATCATCCACAACCCACTAGCTTGTCCTGCTCTTAGCCCATTAATCAACTTTTATATCCCAAATAAACATCTCAGATCTGAAGACAAACTTCTCTTCACAACTTATAAACCTAACAAAACCCCAGGCCTAAGCCTTTACTCCTGCTCTGTTGCAAAACTATGGAACTCCCTTCCTTTAACTATCAAAACTGCTACTAACCTACACTCCTTCAAAACCTCTATAAACGAATACTTCAACAAAGCTATGAGTTGCTCCTGTATGAGCCCAGGCTGAGGTACTATTATAACTTGTTCTACCTCTACTCTCTCTATCCCCACTACTAACTTATCCTACCCTCCCTTCCTGTGCATACACTCCCCCGAGGTTACACTCATACCTTTTCCACACATATCTTCCTACTATCCCCTCTATCACACCCTACGCTTCTCTAGTCGTGCTATCCTAAGTCTTCACCAGTATAATCTGTTACCATATTTCATGATCTCTAGAATATTAATAATCATTATGATAATCATCTATTATGTAAATAATGCTGCATCTTCCTATTATCAGGCTTTCCAGATCATTTATGTTTGAACACTATGACTTTATTATGAGTGTTGAGTTTTTATTCTGCCAAACTAATGTGTAGTTTTTCAAATTTTGAGGTTGAATGTTATGACTTTATGTCTGTTGAGTTCTCATTCTGACAAACTAATGTGTTGTTTTTATATTTGTGCTTGAATGTTATGACTTTATTGTCTGTCTAGTTTTTCATTCTGTTAACCATATGTATCTGGAGCTTTTCTCCCTGGGCCTCCACTGAAAATGGGTACCTCATGACCCAGTCAGACTTTCTCGGTAAACAAATGCCAAAAAAATAAATAATAAATAAATGAGATGAAGACCCTCAATTCATGCATCCCAGACCAGTCCATACACAAGAATGTTTTAGTGATTTTTGACTTCCTAGTGAAACACAGATTCCCCCCTGACTAAATAAGGTGACAGTAAATTATTTTGCAGGAGTCAAGATCTGAAGTGTCTCAAGGGTCCTTAAGGGAATCATGTCAACTTGCTGAAGGTAGTTTAGGCAAAGGTGAAATGTATAAAAACTTCCTGCCTAAACTACCTTCGTCAAGCATAAGAAAACATTCTCTATAGGGAACAAGCCTCCCTGCACCACTAGTGGTGGGACAAACTCACACCCCCAAACTTATTATACCAGCTCTGAGTTCACACAACAGCTGAGAAAAAGGCAAATTTCACTATCGGCGAAGTTAGTTTTGCTGAACAGTGTCCACACCATTTATGCTCAGCAAAACTAGCTTCACCAATTTGACATGTTCCCCCAATAGGAACCTTGCACCAGACACTATAACTATGAAATTGTAGTTGCGCATCTGGGGGTGAATGACTTGGAGCAGAAAACCCTGTGGGAGATGCAGAGAAACATTTCCAAGCTGTCTATATGTCTCACAAATGTAGGCAAGACCCTGATACTGAGCAGGATCTTCTCTAATCCCCAAATGATGCATTGGTGCAAAGAAAAGGCTATTGGCTTCAAGAACTGGCTAAATAATTGATGTCATTCTAGGTGGGATCCAGTATATGTCAGCATGAAACAAGATGCATGACAGTTTAGTTGGTTTTCAAAGAATGGTATGCAGCTTTTTTCAAAGATTTCTAAATAATAGTTAAAATTCTTGTTGCCCCATAGTACCTTTTATAAGACAAAGTTTAGTTAATGAACATTCCAATGTTACAAACATATCAGTATCAAAACAAGATCAAATTATGGTGGCTTTGTTCAATGCCATAAATCTAAACAACAAGCTGTCTCACCCTGAGGCAGCCATATTATGCGTAATCACTGAAACATAGTTTAAATGCCCATAAAGCACTCTCTTCATACCCGGGTTTTGAAATGCAGCTCACAAACATATCAAGAAACTGGAAAGAAACCAGAGATTCCTAACACAGAAGATTACTGGCTTAAAATCCCTAAGCTACCAGAAAAGACTTGTAGCACTGTTCCTCTTTTTGCGTCTTATAGGCTCCTCAGAGGAGATTTATGTCTTGTCTTCTGAGCAACCAGGAACCTAGTAGTCCAGGATCTCTTCTTCATAAATCAAATAGTTCCACAAACATCAAAACAAGAGATCTAAACCTGCTGAAGCAGATCAATAAAGAAGATGGAATAGACATATTCATTATTCAGCATCTCCATCACCTCCAAAATGGACTCTCTTGGCAGATAAAGCAGTGTTGCAGGCCATCTTTCTTCAAATGGGACCTGAATAATTGTGTCGTTATTTATAAAGTCACCCTGAGCTTGACTATCCCCTGCCTTCTTAAAAGGGGTGGTTCAATCTAGAGTGGGAAATAGCAAGGCATAATGATTGCATGACTCAGAACCTTGAATTTCCAGTAATGATGATACTGCATTTACGGCTTGGCTGAAGCATTGAAGGATACTGCATGTGTGTGTATGTGGTAACAAGTGTAGCAAGTAGCTTGATGACAGGATTTGGAGTTGAGTGGTGCCAGTTTGAGGATGTGCACAAAATAGATATCTGATGAGATAGCAATAGTTTAGAATGGCATCAAAAATAGTTGTCAAGACAGATTGGTAGCCTTCTCTCTATTCTCAGTTTCTGAGACTCCTGCATGGAGATCTGCATTTAACCTTTTGAACAATAAAAGATCCAACCTTCTGTCACTGTCTATTCTGACACAGAACAAATGATTTCTCAAATATCCTATTAAAGGAACTAAACTTCATCAACAGATCTATAGGGTAGGTTGGTTTGACAAACTTATATCGTAACCCCCACATATGAAACAAACTTCCACTACCTGTCAAGCACAGTACCATCCTTGTCTTCTTCAAGATAAACCTAGATAATTGAATGAGAAGACTTAACTTCTCCCTCTGTATACCTTGTGTTGCCTTCCTCAATGATGGAGGAAGTGGTGAATGTGGGTTATTGGCTAGACTTTTAAGGGTCTGCAGACTCATTGCTGAGTACTTACCTATGAGTTCCTTAACAACCACAATAGTTATAGCTTGCTCTTATTGTTGATTTGCTAACAGCCCAACAGAGGTGCTGATACAAAGAGAATAGTGGAATGCAGAGTCTAGAAGTAAACTGATCTTGCATCAGATTATTAATTGGCTCCTGGCAATGTCACAGCCTCTCACACTAAGACCATAAGTGGTCTACATATGACAAGATATTATTTCATATGAAAACAAAGCTGTCCTACAATAAATATCTCCTTTCTGTTCAGAAAAGAATCAAAAATTTAACTTAATTTTTTGGACTCAAGCTTCCTGTTTAGTAAAGATTATGGTAAGCACTTCTTCAACCTTTTGTGGCATTTGTTCAGCCTCTTGTTTTTTCTGCTGCATCCATAATAGCTTCCCTAAAGATTCAAGCAAGCAATAATGCCTGACAGGGTGTGCGTTAATATGTAATTAATGCCTGCCCAGGGATGTTATGAGGACCGACATTGCAGGTGGAGGGCCTCTGCACCCCTGGAAAGGCATTAATTACACATTAACACACATTCTGGAGAGCATCAGTGTGCTTAGAGAATGGGCTGTCTGTAAAATTGTTGTGTTTTACTGTCTTGTTTTTTAAGTATTATACTATTTTTTTAATATATTTTTGATGTAAAATAGTTTCTCTGCCTAATGTTTCAAACTTTTTGTAGTATATGTTAATGGTGTTGGAGGAAGCATTTTATGTTAATATGTTAATATGTAATTAATGCCTGCCCAGGGGTGTTATGAGGACCGACATTGCAGGTGGAGGGCCTCTGCACCCCTGGAAGGGCATTAATTACACATTAACACACACTCTGGAGAGCATCAGTGTGCTTAGAGAATGGGCTGTCTGTAAAATTGTTGTGTTTTACTGTCTTGTTTTTTAAGTATTATACTATTTTTTTATATATTTTTGATGTAAAATAGTTTGTCTGCCTAATGTTTCAAACTTTTTGTAGTATATGTTAATGGTGTTGGAGGAAGCATTTTACATCACAAATATATGAAAAATAATATAGTACTTAAAAGAATAAATAAGTAAAAAAACAGCAATTTTACAGAGAGCCCATTCTCTCTCTCTCTCTCTCTCTCTCTCTCTCTCTCTCTCTCTCTCTTTCATACATAGTCACTTCTGTTTTCATACATGGATTCACTCAGACAAGACCACTCTCAGTCTCTCTTAATCTCTCTCTCACACACACTTCTGCTTTCCTACACGCATTCACTCAAACAAGATCACCCTCACTCTCTCTCTCACACGCAGTCTCCTCTGCTTTCATACATGCATTCACTCACACATGCAAACAGAAAAATAAACACACACATGCACATACATACACACAAACATACACTTCTTACTGTTTATTTTTTTTACATTCCCTAAACAGCAAAAGTGTTGCTTAGCGAGTGTAAAAGTAATGGAGGCCATTAGTTTTTTAGCAGTCTGAGCTCCACTGCAGCTTGATATGCTGCCGTGAAGTGGTGGACTCATTTTTCAGTGTCATTACCTGTACATTAATAGCCTGCTGGAGAACATTCTTTCTCCAGTCAGGGTGCTGATGTACAGTTTGCCTATTCTCTAAGTGGTATTAATGTATAGCATTGCCGAATACTGATGGGGGAGTGCATTCATTAAATGTAACAAACGTTCTTAGTGACTGTCCTCCATTGCTAGATACCATTTTTCAACACTTTTTTTTAAGTTTTCCTGTTTATTCATTCAAAATGATCTGGTCTTTATGGATTATTGATATGAATGATTTTTAATCCTGGCCACTAACAGCAACTTTGTTTTGAGGATAACTCTAGTGTACAAAAACTTTTTACACAATGGCTTAGGCAATGAAAAAGTAGAAATGGTTCTTGCCAAATGTGGGGTACTTGTAACAAGAAAGACAATTAGAGATCCTATAGAGGTTGTCACACAGCCAGCCCAGCTATTGGGAATTTTGTAAATAATTGTATGTCATTTGTGAATATTGATATGATTTATACAGAAGTGTGTGTAAGGTACTGAGCTAAAATGTAACCACAGCATGCCCTATTGGAATAGAACAGGAACGTGCCTGCATTGTTGTGACTGTTTAGATGTATATGTTTAATGGAAACTGGAACACAAGAGGTTAACTTGAAAAAAAATCATAGAAAATAGTTGAAATTAAATTGTTTTTTATAATTGCTGGGCCATAAACACAAGATGTTATCTTTCAGTTTCAGTGCAGTAGCAGACACAATTTCTAGAGCTGGAAGCTTTTTGTATTGTCTTAAAAGAGAAGTAATTACTAAATTTGAGATGTAGACGTGTTTTATTGCTTTATGACTTCCAGGATCATGTCCTGGAATCAGGTATTCCAGGAGAAGGCGCAGCAAATTAAAATCAAAAATAAAAATCAGTATTGCAGCAGTTGGTGTTCTTCTTTTCTTTCTAGTGGCCTTTGGGAAGATTTGTGTATATTTTTGACTTCCAGGATCTACAGTTAGTTTCTGACAATCAGGGTTTAGCTTGGGGAACTGAAAGTCATGTGACAAAAAGTGATGTCATCCAAGCTAATCCAGCGGTAATATTTGATATTAATTTCAGAACTCTCTCAAAGAGAGACTGACCATTTTGTATCTGTCTTTGATCTGACAACATCCACTTTCACCACATCTGCACTTGCCTTGCTCTAAGTATGTTTTTAGGGCATAGTAACTCTTTTAGATTCAGATAGGAATATAGTAAAGTGTAGCTTAGATGTTTTCTTTATTTATTTGAGACTGTCCTGCAATGTTGTTTTAAATATTTCCTGTGATTTTGAACTCTGATGTAGCTGATTTACTTGCAGATTATTGTCTTGTTCTTTTATTATTTATTATTAAATATATTTAAACCTTTTAATTGTGACTGGCCTGTTTAGAGATACTTAAGCTCTTAAAGTACTTATATATCTATTTGGGACACTGTACAGGCCACTCCTAAATAGCCTTGTTCTGGGTCAGACTACCATTTGGATTAATAGTAACATTACACAGTAGGATTGGACTCCCTTTGTTAAGAGCATTAAAGTAGCTGATAGGTAGTGGCTGGTGGCATTGGAAACTACCTTATAGTCTGGGCAGAAGGTGGTCATAGCTAGTAAACCCATGCCAGCCTTTTCCAGGAGAAAGTGTGTGTGTGTGTGTGTGTGTGTGTGTGTGTGTGTGTGTGTGTGTGTGTGTGTGTGTGTGTGTGTGTGTGTGTGTGTGTGTGTGTGTGTGTGTGTGTGTGTGTGTGTGTGTGTGTGTGTGTGTGTGTGTGTGTGTGTGTGTGTGTGTTTCAATATAAATCAAATCTCAAAGAGCTTACGTGTCAGAAACTTGGGCAGGGACACAAAGTACTGGGTGGAAAGACAGGGTGTTGGAGATCTTGATTTGGCCACTCAGCTGAGATCTCAACCCTATAGCTGTGCCAGTGGGGACTCTTATTGGGGATCTGGAGAAAGAGGGAGAAACCAGCCCCAGAGTGACTGTGATCTCTGTGTGCTATTAATGGAAATTGTACATTACTGTCTGTGTACTTGTCATCCTCCCAGTGTGTACATCTCCACTGTTGCCAGTGGTGAGGATTGAGGCTCCTTGATTACTGGGCAAGTGCAGGGGCATCACAGAGGTATTAGAGACATTTTGGAAATTTTATGAAAATGTTCTATAAAGCAGAGAAATGTGGAAATCAAGAAAAATCACAAATGGAAATATTTATGGAACACTGAAGTATGCCAATGTTAGAGGGAGATGAGGCTTAACAGTTAACAGTTAAGACAGGAGGAGATGAGATTGAAATGATGACATATAATCAATATGCAGGAAAGACTCCAGGAATAGATGGTATTTCCAGGAACTTTGGAAGCTAGGAGGGAATAAAAAGATGAAGATCTGGAAAGTTTTAACAGTATTTTAAAAGAAGGGAAAGTACCAGAATCATGGAAGAAAGCAGTGGTGGCTATAATACCTAAATGCAGTAAAGACCTATCAGACCCAGCTAGGTACATTTACATTTTAACCCCGATTATAAAGTGTTTATGTCTATTATATCTAAAAGAATGGTGTTGCCAAAATTGATAGACATGGATCATTCTGGGTTTGTGGAGGGGAACCAAACATTTGACAACATTAATAGAACAATGATGATCCAGAGGGAAGCAGGATTTAAGAAAATATCAGTGTTGTTGGTGGGTCTTGATACAGTGAAGGCATTTGAGTAAGCTGGCATTTTATGAGTAGGGCAATCGAAGCATTTGCATTCCCTGACACAATAATAAGGTTATTTAGGAGGATATATGAAGGACCGGAGGCAAAAATTAAAGTGCGAGAGTTCCTCTCTGATAAGTTGTTTCTGAACAGAAGAACCAGGCAGGGGTGTCCTCTTTCACTTATGTTATTTGCATTATATTAAGAGCCACTGACAAAGAAAATAAAGGACTCAGAAATTCAAAGATATAATTGGTATGGTAATCATGAAAAGTTGGCTTTATTTGCAGACAATATTATTTGTACTTAAATCCAGAAAAGGACATCTCAGTATTGTGAAATGGTTCAGCAATAACCATATTGATGGGTACACAACAAAATTAAGTATTTAGAGGTATGGGTTAAAAGGGATTCTGTTATGGCAGCTAAAGATATGTGGGAAGAGATTAAACAAAAGATAATACAAAACTTAGAAATTGGAAGGTCTTGTTTATGGATATGGATAGCAAGATACAAGCAGTGAAAATGTTATCAGTCCCTTTAGTTTTATACACAGGTCAGGCATATTTTTATCAAGCGGAGGAGAAGTTGTGGATAATAAATAATAAAGTGTTTTATCTGAGAGGGGAAGAAGGCAAGGGTGAAGTGAAATAAGTTGATCCTTCCAATAGAACAATATGGTTTAGGATTACCTGATTTGAAGGGATATTTTGGAACTACACAGTTAAGGCTCATATGCATAGTACAAGCAGAAAACTAGAATTCAAAGTGGAAAAGGATGATGATGAAGTGGGGGGGGGGGGGGCTTCAAGAAATAAGGAGAGTGTGGGATTTTAGATACAGATCCTTAAGGAGAATAACAAAAGCCATACAGAATATTATATTCATAAAACAGCAGACAGCATTCTAAGAGCTAAGACAACACAAGAATGGAGAAAGGCAATTATGCTGACAGGAATGACTGCAATTAAGGATACAGAGAATAGGCAAGAGAAGCTGGAATGCACAGGAGAAAAGTGGCAAAAGAACCAAGGTACTGGGTGCAAATAACATGAGAGGGAAGGGTAATACATTAGGAAGAGGCCAAGAAGACATTTGCATGGCAGGCTACAGACTGCCTTCCCTATTGACAATTCATATCAAATTATAGGCAAAGAGAAAGGGATAGTGGAATCCTAAATGACATGCTCTGGTAGAGTTGTACTTGAATCTAGACAGAAGATGCTGTTAAAAAGGGATAATTAGTAGGGCATATAAAATACTGCACAATACCCATAAAAATCAGAGGAGATTAGAAAAGATTCGGAAGAGAGATTAGATAAGCACTTCACAAGGAAAGATGAAAGGACATATGTGCATCTCCCAAATATGCAACAAAGTCTAGAAGAGTTAGGACTTTTGCTTGGAGGTGTTTGCATAGGTATTTTTATACCCCAAGCAGACTCCAAACATTTTTTCCTCAGTAGATGTCAAATGTTGAAGGTGTGATGTGGAAGAAAGAGGTAAGTGGGAACATATGTTTTGGGAGTTAAATGTGATGGCAGAGATTAAAACTTTCCTGCAGAGTACTCTGTCAGATACATTGGGTCAGCAAATGGGTGTAACTGAGGAAAATATTTTTTTGAGCTGGATACAGGATCTGAATTTCCTAGACAAAGTAAAGCCTTGTCAAGTTTAATTCTTGAGGCTGCCAAAAAGGAATTCTTATAAATGGAAATCAAAGTCAAAACGAACTGTATTTGAAGTACTGAATACTGTAACAGAGATAAAAGAACTGGAAGTGGGGTCTTTAGAAAAGGGTAGGAGTAAATTACATAGAAATAATGGAAATTGTGGGAACAATGCATGCAAAATAATGTTCAGGTGGAGGAGGAGTGAGGTTTAAGGGAAGACAGGAATTAAGCAATTTATGTAATGCTGGATTGATAGCAATTGTACAGAAGAATGTAGGTGATGTAAGTTGTTTGTAACCATGAACATGCAAATATGGTTTGTTTTCTTTTATATAAATGCATGTTTGTCTCTGTCATAACTTTTAATTCAATAAAGGTGTTAAAATATAAAAAAAAAAATCATTGCCACATATAAATTGGTCCTGACCACCCATTTACTTCCTGATTACTGTTATGTGGTGGATACCTAGCTTTAATAAATAAGGAAAATGTTCAGTTATCCATTACCATAATGTGAGCAATGCAACCTTGTTATTACCTGTAAAAATTTAGAAAATGACAAATTAAAGACAATGACCTGTAAGTTAGGCTTGTTAAATTTCACACACTGGATTCAGAATATCCATGGTAGAAAGTCATACTGGTTTTCCTTGTGGGAGTTGTGCACTCCATCCTGAAAATGTTTTTTGGTCTAGCACCAAACTATTAAATCTTGAAGAAAGTACATGTTCCCTATCCAGTGACTCAAAGTAATAAACAATAGTGTTTCACAACTTATAAAACAATACCCATGCTTGTCAGGTTTGGTGGAACAGTGTTTTGGACATCGCTGGTATCAAACTAGCCTTCAATTATTACAATTTATGTTCAGATAGTTTATATAAAAGAGTAGGTAGATGTTTTGTTGTTGTTGTTGTTTTCAATGGCCCTAACTTGAAGCTTACCAGAATGCAGTCCCCAGTCAGGGGACAAGCATGCATTGTTTGTACATACAGCAGCAACTGATCACATTAAAATCCTGAGTTCCAGTTAAAACATTGATCATGGTTTCAATGAAGGAAAATAGATGGTGAGCCATTCACCAAAACTACTTTCATCAGCAGTAAATCATCTTTCTCCACTGCTGTGTGTCCCTGGAGTTGGTATATTTAGTTTGGGAGATATGGGGTATCCTCCCACATGGGGAGTAGAGCAGGCTCACCTCTTTTCAAAAAAACATATGTAACCAAGGTTCTGCAGAAGCAGTTTTGGCAAGCAGTTTGATCTATTTGCCTTCACTGAAACTGCTGTGGATGAGTCAACATGTATCCTAATATCTATATGTTTAGCTGCATCAGCCTAGAGACTGTAGTATAAGCTTATTCCCCTATTTTAGAAATTTTGCAGTGATTAGTAAACAACATATACACTGAAACCCTGCTAAAAAGTGATTTAATTGGGAAAAAACATGATGCTGAATGCTGAGGATTTTTGGGAAATCTGAAGATGTAATCTTTATCTCCATGGAACAATCTGCACAAAGGGACTTTGTCCCTTCTTGGAGGGTTTATAAACACTTCCTCCAGTTACAGAAAACATGCAGGGATCCTGACCGATATAGTGATTCTAGCAGCTACTAGATCTCACTAATAAGCACAGTCCAGTCTCATATTTATTCAGTAAATGAGACCACAGACTCAGTAAATGACCTTTCATTTAATACAGGCTGGACTCCAATGAAGTCCCTTCCATGCAGAAATGATGAACTTATCTTTTTCATTGAAAGCTACTAGTCATAATTAATTATTTTTCTCATAATTGGGCTTTTACAGACAATGCCAAGTCTTGTGGTTCACTCATGGTGACACAGATAGTGATGCAGTCACAAAATGTGGGCTAACTATAAATACAGCAGATCACTGTCTGACTATTTGAAGTATCAGAATCTCAGAAATCACTTTAAGTCAGAAATCAGAAATAAAAATCACAATTGACAAAATGGCTTTCTGTATGAGCCTAAGGTTTTTGAGAATGGAGTATCTAAACACATCAAAGGTATATTATAGGGCCATGGCTCAGTAACATAGATCATTTGTGCTTGGTAAATAGTTATCAATTCTTCATCCGCAAGTAGCCTTCTTTACCCTTGTCAAATGGCTATCATAAGCCATGCTCACACACTGCCTGCTTCTGCTGCAGTCAGGGTTTTCTGGATAGAAATCAATGGAAAAAAGTCAAATGCATGTCTCCAAAGTATCCCCATTTTACTGTGGACTATGTTATCAAGTCAGTCACTGTGTTATTCAGTAAATTGATATGGGATTATTTTTTCTCTAATCTAAGAAAAAATATAACCATCTTGTCCTTTTACAAGGGCAGTAACCTGACAAGAAATCATTTATCTTCTATCTGTACTGTCTCTTCTAGTGAAGGTGTCACATACAGCTGTGTGTACTCAAACTTCTAAATATCTGAAGATATGTGCAGTTCATACAGATACTCATCATGGATTATAAGAAGGTCATCAGACTGGAATGGTCCTTACAAAGCCTATAGGCTTTGTGGTAGAAGGTGTAAACTTAGAAAAGGCATATGAAGGTCCATTTCTTGAACAAACTAAAGAAAACTTGTTTAAACCTCTGTAAAGTACTATAGAATTATTTGAGTGGAAACAAAAAGTTATATGTGCTTCTACAATATCAAAGATGTTGCTTATTAACTCAAGAGTCCCTCACTGATTAGCAGTGAAAGCACTATTTTTAATCCCATTAGTGAACATATAATAGCTTTGTAAGTTAAGAACATTAACCCAGTACACAGATGATCCCACAATACTCTCCTTTGGATGTAACATTAAAACGGCAGAGTAAGAATTTCAAACATTCTTTGCCGTTTCAAGAACTGGTTAGAGACCAGTAGCCATGCTCTTAATACAGAAAAATGAAACTCATACTTTTCAGGAATAAATCACTATCTGAATAGGGTTGGGAGGGTGGCCTAATGGTTAAGGTGTTTGTCTTACAAACACAAGGTGCAGGGTTTGAGTCTCACAAGGGATAATTGGCTAGGCTTAAAATGGCTAGCAAGGGCAGTTAGCTTAGTACTAATCTGTGAACCTAAGAATAGATGCCAGTAACAATAAGCATCAAAGCCAAGAGTAATAATACATTTCTTTGAAACAGTTTCCAACAGTGTCCTGGATTAAAAGCTGACTTTCACTAACTGTATCAGCTATGTAATTAATGAAGTAAAACATGACCTTGGGATTTAGAAAAATAAAAATAGTCTGTCACTCGCTCTCTGGCAGCCAGACTAACAGTAGTTAGTAATACTCCATTTCTGATATTATTTTATGGCACAGGTGTTCACTTTAGCATCATCTTTTCTACTAAACCTATACCATAACTGCAAACTTTGTCCCAAATTTCCTGTCCTATGGAATTCATCACTACACTTTTTTAATTACCTTAAACTAGCTGGATCTATCACAAAGGATTAAACTCAGCTGTGTTTCAAATGCTACTTACTCTAAATAGGCACCTGTAAAAACCTGTCTAGGTTTTTTTCATACACATATGCCAGGAAGACAGCTCAGCTTATAATATGTTGCTACCGATGATCAGAAGATCCAGCAGGAACCACTATGATGGACCATTTGAAACTGTTTTGCTTTCTCAAAGCTATAAATGTAATCTGACACACAATAAACATTTGTATTTTCAAGCAGCAATATACTACACTTAGTTCACTTATGCTTGTTCAGGTGTTACTTCAAGAGTTCTGGATAAAAAAACAGAAATCTGCAAATACTGAGTGGATGTGTCTTGAGTTATTGCACAAGTTACAGCTAAAGATGCTTAAAAGCCTGCTGGCCCAAAATATGTATCGTTTCTCAGCTTTTTGTTAACATTTTTGTGCAAACATCTATTCCATATGGTGACATGATTTTCTCTTAGCCTGCATGGAATATTCTCTAGGTCTAGAATTTAAATTAAATGTGCTCAGTGGGCTCAGCGGCAGTTATGTGCATAGTGCAGTTAATTCGACCTACTCAAAATGTGTCATTTCATGCATCGATTTTCCATTGGAGCACGGCTGTATTACCTTCTCAAAGTCAAGTTGTCTTCCTATGTATATCACAGTCATCTTCACTATTTGGATACCTATCGATAAACTTCTGCACCCGGTACACTTTCCCTCTGTCAGGATTACTCTTCGTTTCCTGAGCTTCTCAGGCACTCACTGCACTCGTATTTGGCAGCTTTTCTTTCTCCATTCGTCTGCACTGTTTAGCATACATATACACAGACTGCTGGCCCACTCCCATTCACTTTCTCTCATCCTTCCATACTTTTCAGGATGCCTTGAAGGCATATTTCTACCTTAACCAGCTGAGAAATTACTTGCAGCATTAGTTTAACCATCCTTTCTTAATCAGTTCCTATCACCTTCTTTTCTTAATTTCTGTTTGTCCTCTGTCAGGAAGTCTTCATTTCTCCCTATTCATCATATGTCATTGCCCTACAATTTAATTAAGCCCGACCACCCTCCTTCTCTACTCTTCTTCCAGCCACCCCCCCCACAGCCTATGTCTTTTTTCACAATATATTTTGATGTTCTGCAATTTGCCTCCCTTCTACTATCACTCCTCCTGCCAAATTGATCTATGTTAGCTGTTGATTTTGTTGTATGCAAGTGACTGTTTTGCTAATTGTTTGCTGTAGCTGGAAAGGGGCCTTTGTTGACCAATATACCTATCTGCTCTAAATAAACAAATATGTGTATTTTACAGTATTGGGTACTTGGGATCCTTTCTTCTTGGGACAGCCCCATTAAAATTTCCTTTAAGTGTTTTTTATCCAGTTATCACAAATATATTCAGCAATTAAATGTGTTTTCTTAAGTGAGCTGAAAGCACCTTTTGGCATATCCACTATCAATACTCATATATCACATAATTAGGTCACTGAAGTGTGGGAGTACGCAGATTATAAAATCCCCCACCAAAAATCTGTAGATACAAATATCTGCACAAAGTCTGATAAACCGAATAGATAAGTAGTAGCAACACAACTACATCTTGCAAAAATAAGCCCCAGGATGAGTGCTGCATACTAATCAGGTCATCATCAGTATGAAGATAATACCAGGACTAGTTAATTGGTGTTACCACACAAGAAAAACAAGAAAAAAATCAGTTGCATTAGAATCTGAGTAACATTGGCAGTGTATTCAAAAAGCTAATTATGTTAAGCTTGATATATATATATATATATATATATATATATATATATATATATATATATATATATAAATGAACATATTTACTTCATTATATCAGATAAGTCATATGTAATCTTTGTTTTTAAAAATTAACTTCCTAATGCTTTCAAAATCTTGCATGTATTTTAATGCAATTTGCTTTTACCTCGTCTAATTCTGAAACTGTTTAATATGAACGGCTCATGATGAAAGCTATTCATGGGTTGATAGATAAAAATCAGATATGCTGATAAAGTAGAAAACATATTAAAGGAAATGCTTTTTTTTTTCTTTTTCAAAGAATTGTTTTTATATTTACCTAGCTATATCTGTGATACACACACCCACATGTGTACACATTTTCGGCACTGATAAAATAGATGCGATCTTCATTTTTATTGGTAAACAATTCTACTGATGTGCGAGATATAACTCGACAGTCTTCAGGTGTCAATGTTAAACTAATCTAGTTCTAAAATAAAATGTTTGTCTGTTTTTATATTTTTTCTGATAACACAATTTTACTGCAAGCAGCACTTCCTTCAGCCAATTGTTTTAAATCTGATTTTACTGTACTTAGCATATATGCAACAGAAATAAAAGACAGTATTGTTATGCAAGTGAGAAGAACAGAAAAATGTAACACACCTAAACTATGCTGGTACCCCTACAGACAGCAAGAGAGTAGGCCACCAGCTCTATGTGCCAGTTTCTCTCTTCCTGAAACAAGACATTCAGACTGTTGGTGTTTTGTACTGTCCTGGCCTTTGCATCCACACCCAGTCAGAACTAGAACTACAGACAACTGTAGTTTAAACATGGATTGCAGCTGCACTGCTCGAGGGTCCTGATTTGGTGGCTGACAGTTGCCAGTAACTTGTCCATTAACTATAACATTCAATGCCTTTACTTGTTGCTCTCACCTACCAACTTACCTTTTTATGTACAAATATGTTATATTCAATGTTCAAACTACTTAATGACTTCAGAAAAGGTGCTATTGTGAGTCACTCAGTGACCTTGTCACATCAGCTTCATCACATTTGTTTTCACTGACAGATAGTGATATATATTGGGCATGTACAGTTGCACAGGGCAAAGCAGGAATAACATTGGTGAAATACATAAGAGAGCAATTTTACAAAGTTTCATCGTCAAATGCCATTACTTTGTAGCTGCAGTCAGTTGATAATCATGTGACTTGCTGATTCTGAATAACAAATTAGTCCTTCAGAATCTGTTTTGAAAACCTGATCCCATCTTTGAATATGTGAAGCTAAGGGACGTTAGCAGCTAGATCAGTTGAAGGAAAGGTTCTGACTCTGACACTGAGTGTGTTTGCTGTTTCTTTTTTTCTAGAGCAGTAATGTCATTGTTTTATGCTTCTTCTGAAAAATTATGACTATCACAGTATTCCTTCATACCGGCCTATATTAGAACATCAAAGTTTCAAAACTTCAAATGTTCTAATATCGACCCCTATTCAGCGAACGCTTACAACATCGAACATGCAGAACAGCAAATTTTTTCCTAGGGAAAAAAAATTGCTGTTCCAAAACACATACACACAACACAAGCATACCAATCAAACAGCAATCCACACACATACACCTAAAATCTTACATCTAACCCTACACTAAATTGTACATAGACCACTAACTATCCACTTACCTTAACCCAATCTCTAACCGTCACTATCGCACACTCACCTCACCAGCGCCCTAACCCTAACTCACCTACCCAGCCCTAACCCTCATGTCCACACAATCGCACACTTACCTGACCCGCACCCTAACCCTAACTCACCTAACCCACCCTAACCCTCACATCTATACAATTGCACACTTACCTAACCCACGCCCTAACCCTAACTCACCTAACCCGCCCTAACATTCACATCCACACAATCGCACACATACCTAACCCACGCCCTAACCCTAACTCACCTAACCCGCGCCCAATCACACACTTACCTGAACCCAACCGGTAACTTTCCACCACAGTGATGAAAATAGCGAAGCAACAGAAACGGACAACTGAATTCTTTCCCTAGGAAAAAATTTGGTTTTCTGTAGCTTCACTATTTTCATCTTTTGTTGAATAGGGGTCGATATTAGAACATTCGAAGTTTTGAAACTTCAGTGTTCGAATATAGACCCCACTGTGTACAAACATACCACTGCCCAAATCAAGGCCATAGGGTATGGTAATAATACCTGTTGAGTAATGATTAGAGCAATGATCATTAAAGTTGTGAGTACTGCAAGGATATATAAGTTGTTGACATCTCTCTACCCCCCACCATATCTGCAACAATAATCTAACACACAAATCAATGGGTATGTTTACACCAAGCCTACTGTTGGGACGTATGTCCGGTTGTTCAACAAATATTGAAATGTGTTTCTATTAATGTTCCATGTTGAAATACTATCATTGGTGGTCTGTTGCTATCAATGTAACTTGCATGCTGTTGTAATGGTCACTGTGGTTCCATATTTGCATGTGTTCTGTTTGATATGCAACTGCTCCAAATCTGGTGTTTTTAATTAATAGGAATATCTATGCATGCTGTTATAACTAATCCTGGATTATGTTGACTATTACTAACCCACATATGTTCTAAAACTGCAACACCATAGCACATTTGGGAAGACCGGTCCCAGCAGAGCCACCTCTCCCACCTCATCTGGCCATGGCACCTGGCCCCAGCACATCTGAGACCCACCCAGGACCTCCTTGTCCACTGGTCCTCTACCATCTTCGGGTGGAACCGCCTCAGGGGATAGGGCTCATCCCCCCGGGAGTGGGCACAGACAGGATCCTGTCACCTGAACTCAGGTCCGAGGATTGGTGCATAGTGAGCTCCAAAGGGAGTTTGGAGATCTGCTATGCCAGCTTGAGGGCTGCGTGGTGCAATTAGAGGGCCAGGCTGCCCCTCCTGCTCAGCCTCCAGCACAGCCACCTTCGGGGCCATGCAGGTGCAGTGGTGACTGCCCATGGATGGGGACCTCAGTCCAACTGTTTCCATTTAGGGGCTCATGGGCTTCCGATTTCCAAATACCCCTTCCTGTCCAAGGTGTTTGCCCCTCACGTGTCATATACCACCTCTGTATGCTGTCTTGTCTGTCTTCCTACCTAACCTACCTCCCCAAATATACCTACTATCCTTCCCCAATATCCCACTCTCGCCTTAAAAAAAAAATGGCAATCTGTTCCCAAACAAAATTTTTGCCCAATACATAGCTGTCCATTTCAGACACATGTCCCCTGGACACATGTAATCTGGTCTAATCGGCTTCACAACACATTATTGTTGTCCTCACCCCTCGCTCAGGGGTTTGAGTCTCCAAATATACCTCCAAATTCAGTATATATGCAAAGCTGTTGCTGTAGAAGAAATGGACAGCTATGGACCTTCCCTACAACCATCCTGCACATCCCTAGCTACTTTCCCTATTGTCTTTCCCTCTTTGTGCCTCTTTTTCACCACTTTCCTATCACTCCTTTTTCTTTTCTTTTAAAGAAATTAGCGAGGAGGTAAGTGGGAGTAAGCACTTTTAAGCAGTAGTAAGTGGGATTAAGCCTGTTTGCATAGTGCTAAGCGATGCCTACACAGATTAAGCACTTTTCAGGCTGTCTGTAAGCATATTTAACCGGAAGTTAGTATTGCTTACCTCCGCGCAAACCCACACAAACCCGCTTACAACTTCTTAAAAGTGCCTTAATCACTCTGTATCCAACAACCCTTGTTCTGCCCAGCAACAAAATAATCAGCCCTTGCAAGGCTCAAACCCAAGACCCTGCACACCAAGTTACCACAAAGCCATTTTAGCTGTAGAGATGTGTGATGTTTTCTCAAACATATCATGCAGCACAGTCATTCAACAGTAAGGAAAATGTCCTCCACAGCTGAACTGATCTGCCTTGCAACAAGATAACCAAAACTTGGAAGTCTCGAACCCATGACCCTCCACAACATAGCCACAACAAGTTACCAGTAAGCCATCTCAGCTGTAAGATGTTGGAATGATTTCTCTAACATATCATGCAGAACAGTCAGTCTACCATAGGGAATATACAGTGTGGAAGCACTAAACATTCTAATAATACATACACACACACACACACACACATATATATATATATATACATATATATATATATATATATATATATATATATATACAAATATTTATATATATATATATATATATATATATATATATATATATATATATATATAAAGAGAGTATATATAGAGGGTACACAACATATCAAACAGCCATTATTCCTACAGTTGCCACCTTTTCAAATGGCCAGTGTCGATTCTTTCCTACAAATGAGAAGTATTGCATGAAACATATACCCATACACAATGCAAAGGACATGACACCACACTCAGTTTGCATGCATATAAATGTTTATCTGTGTACTATTTCAGTTGTTTATGCCATTTCTTATAGCATTTAGGTGTCTGAAATACATAATTACTGATTAATGCAACTCTCAAAGAAAACATATGATACAGTAATCTGCAGAACATAACATACTTTGCTGTTATGTAGTACAACAGTGAAAAACACACTTGCCTTGAAGATGAGAATCAATTAGCACTTAATAACAGATGTAGTTCAACAGCCTCCAATTACACTCATTACTCAACCCCCTGGGGGAAAAGTATCAGTTGTCACAATGTAAATGTATCCATTACATAACAATGCTTAACTTAAAATGTCACTATCACACTGACAAACAGAACTGTGTGCAAGACAGTAAGCTCTAGCCCTCCACTGTTCCCATGGTGAAACATATGAAAATGTACAGCCATATACCTTAATGTTTCTTATTACTGCTATCCCTCACATGTTGTAACAGCCTAGGTTAAAACATGTAATACCCCTCCCCCATAAAATGTCTTACAAGGGCATATAACAGTGTTCTCCATACACTGACCTTCAGACCGTACAGGGTCACACATGTTTGTCCAGCCGTAGCCCTCATATATATGGACCCTACCCCACAACTTGTGTGGGAGTCCACAACATCACTGGAATGATAGCAGTAATGTCAGCACTAAATAATGATAGACCATTAACTAACAACCTTCTACTGCATGACATCTGGACAAAGCCAGTTATATAGGTGGAGGACAGAGGCTGAAACACAGGGCCATATTTGAAATATTGCTGTTATACACTGTGAAAGTTGCTGGTGTTACAGGATTGTATGCAACATACCCTTACTCAGGAATATGAAGTCAGAAACACAAATGGATGTTGCCATGTACTGATCGCAACCAACGGAGAGAATGCCACTGATATGTCAGGGACAAGACCTGTGTGGGGAACAGAAAAAACATAGCCAATCCTCTGGCCATCATGTGGATAGGCCCACAGTTGAGACAGACTGCATTCCATGCAAAACTAGCATGTACACACAAACCCTGTAAAACCAGCAGTATTCAATGCATATAACAGCAATACTCACACACTGTCCCTAGGTCTCGAACCTTATACAAACGTATAGTTGGCCTATGTCCACAAGTCCTGTTGTAAGAGGTATAGTTACCTGATGTCTGTAACACCACTGCCCACACACAATAAGGATGTCTTCCATACAGGAAAGGTAAAGGGACAACACCCACACTGTAACTGCATACAACAAAATAAAATATGTACTGCTACTGACTGTTGCATTGCCATGACACTGATATGGGTACTACAATAGGCATGCTTATCATGTAGTAATCAGAGAAGTGTACAACTGTGTTATGACCCACTGTCCATGCCTACCACTAACAGCTATATCAACACCCGTATACACTGGATATCAAAGTGTACACACCCCTGTTGGAATCCCAGGTCTGTGTGCTGTATGCCAATGAGACCACAGGAAGTCATATCAAAACATTTCTCACCTCAAATGTGACTCATAACCTATAAAATTCTATTTAAAAAGAAACAAAGCTGTTACATGGTATGTGAGCAACCATTGCCAAGTGAATATGTAATATGATGTTAGAGTACAAACCAAGACAAATGGATACTGTAATCATCTCAGCAGGTGTTTACACAACATACCAGTGTAAGGGTGTGCACATACATTCAACTGGCTTACTATACTGAATAATAATTCCCATATGCTGGAGAGACAGGTTCATAACCCAGAGACTGCCCATGCTATGGAATAGACTTCCCATACACCTCAAGCAGAGCACCTCACTGGCCCTCTTCAAGTGAAGTCTTGATGAGTGGATAGGAAATAGAAAATTTACTACAGGGATCACTCCAGTGGCTTTACTTGACACAGGCACTGGGAACTAAGGTCGGGTGGCATGATGCCAGGGTAATCCCATGGGCTAGGCTTGTAAAGGCTCCAGGGTTATTAGCCTAGTACACACCTATTAACCTATGAACCTATATGTTTCCACAGGACAGGTTGTTATGTTCTTTATTGAACTGATCAGGCTATAGGACACATCACAGGTGGGGATTGTGTTGGCATGTGCTTTTGTGGCATCATGTTCCAATTGCACAAGTAGCATGCATTGTAACAGGGGTGCGTACACTTCATATCCACTGTAGCTATATGGAATCAGCAGTACCTAACCTCTACAACCATCCTCCACCAACGATAGAGTAATCCCCCTTGGTGGACACCACCAAGACACAAAGCACATAATAGGTTGCTATAGTGGCTGTAGAGGGACACATAGATGCAGACTACACCTTGGAAGCAAGTTCACCTCTATCTCAGCAAACATGTAGGTTCACAGGTGACCTCCTGTAAGGCTGACTATGACTTGAAATCAGACATATGCAAACCACCAAGACCAGTTGCAACCATGTCTACACATATGTACACAGTCTCAGAGCCAGTAACATAAGTCAACCTGTACTGGGGGTAAAGCACACCTCATACACACATGCCTTGGATACAGGCAACCTGCATCAGACAGGATAGGTGGGAAGAGTGGCACCCTGTCCACAACAGTAGTACAGGGGGATATGCACATCACCCACACCCCTGCCCACATCAGTGGTGAGCATGGACATAATGCCGACTAATGGTAACAACAGCAAGTCTCCATGGGGCATGAAAACATCACAATTTGCCTCCTACATTAACACAGGCATGTGCTTACAGTCCCATCACACACTACCGTCAAACACACTCATGCCACCATCCACACACCATCCACATGGATGATGACCACTGTCATCCCTGTACACAGAAATGAATGGTGTGTAGTGCATTATGCCATTAAGTTCATAGGTTCATAGATAGGTGCTAGGCTATCGGCCCTGGGGCTTATATAAGCCTAGCCAAAAAGGTTCCCTGGCTTTCACCACTCAACAAAAATTATTTTCCTGTGCCTCTGTTGAGCAGTGGTGCAGAAGTGATCCCCGGGGTGAATTTTTTATTTCCCATCCAGTCATCAAGATTTTTCTTAAAGAGGGCCAATGAGGAACTTTGCTTGACATGAATGGGTAGCTTGATCCAGAGTATGGGAAGCCTCTGGGACAGGGCTCTATCCTCCAGCATGTTCTGTTTATTGTGTTAACATGGTTTAGGTCCCTGGAGCATGTGGTTCGGAGAGATTGGGATTTCTTTAAGTGTAGCATGTCCAACAGCTCTGGGTTTGACATAGCTTTGTATGTTAGGCAGAGATCGCCTCTGAGTAAGTGATATGCAATGGAGTAGAGCTAGAGTTTTTTGAGATTGTCTGCATATGGCATCTGTTTGAGGCTGGTAATCCTCTTAGTGAGGTATTTCTGTGGCCTTTCCAATTGTTGTAGGTGTAGGAGGGATGACTAGAGAGGAACAATGACCTCCTTTTTTCTAGAGGAGAACCCTTTTATGATGAGGTGTGCCACATAGAAGGATTTCCTGACTATTGTGGCGATGTGGTTATCAAAGGAGAGACTACTGTCCACCTGTGTCCCGAGGTCTCTTATCACTCTTTCATTATTTAGTGAGCTACTGCCTATGTGGTAGTTCATGCGTACTGCGTTTTTCCCAAAGGTAATGACAATGAACTTCTTGGCATTGAGCTTGAGACCATGACTTTGACACCAAGCTTCTGTCTCTGTGAGGCTCTTTTGTAGAATGTCTACATCATTAGGTGATTCTTTTCTGGCTCCCAGTTTGCAGTCATCTGTGAACTTTTCTAGCCAAAGACCTTCTGTGTTGGTCTGCACTTCAGAGAAGTAGATGCTGAACAGGAGAGGACCCAGGACTGAACCCTGTGGTACTCCACTCATCACTGGTCTGAAATCAGACTTGGAGTTGGCTACTATTATTGTGTGGGCTCTGTCAGTGAGCCAGTTGGCCACCCATCTTGTGACATACAGATTTATGCCCAGTTTAGTGAGTTTATCTATAATTCCAGAGTGGGGGATGGGATCAAAAGCTTTGGCAAGGTCAAGATAGGCTGTAGGTACTACTTTGCCCTCGTCTACAGCTCTGGTGACTGCTTCAAAGATTTCAATCAGGTTTAGTAGACATTCTCTATTTTTTACAAACCCAAACTGAGTGGGGCCCAGGGTTTGGAGGTTACCTATGTCTTTGATTATAAGCTCCAAGATGATACATTCCATGGCCTTGCAGTTCAGGCTCATCAGGCTAATGGGGCAGTAGTTTCCAGGGACCATGGTGGCCATGCCTTTGCGGAGTGGAATAACCATCACTGTGTGCCATTCAGTGGGCACATAGCTTGAGGTGAGGCTATGAATGAACATGGTACTTAGGTGGGGTGCCAGTTCATACTGTAGTTCGTGCAGCACGCAGCTTGGGATGCTGTCTGGTCCCATGGATGCTGTGTTCTTGGCTTTGGAGAGTGCAGTCTTTACTTGTTCATCTGTGATTACAGGTGCTTTGCATTCTTCTAGTATTAAGATGGGCCTTTTGGAGGGTGAGAGGGGTAAAGTTAGCACTGAACCTATCTGCCAGGATGTTTGCAATATCGGTTGGTTCTGTATATTTAGTGCCATTGTGCTATAGCTCAAAGCAGATCTGAGTGTTGCCATTGAGATTCTTGACATAGCTGTAGAATGCTTTGTGGTTGTCTTTGGAATCAGTGGTGATTTTATTTTCATAATTGGCTTTGGAGAATTTTATGAGGGATCTCAGCTTCTTGCTGAGGCTAACCAGGGAAGTTCCTCCAATCTTGGGAATTTACTCTTTTTTGCAACAGCTTCTTCCTTCTGTTGTAGAGTTTGTTTATGGTGGGGGACCACCAGATTGGTTTCCTTTTTTTGGAGGATAGTGTCTTGGTTCTGTTGGGGATGGCACAATCCATGCACTCGTGTATGTGCTTATACAGTGCATTTGTGTAAGATTCAGCAGTCGTACCTCTATTTTTTGTCTGCATGGGTGTCATGAAGTTTGCCACTTCTGTCTTAAGAAGCATGTAGTTTTTGATGGTGGTTTCCTTAATGGGGGGGGGGGGTGGGGGTGGGATATGGATGTCTAGGGTGATTAGCTTGTGGCTGGATCTGACCAGCGAGGAGTGGAACACCGGTTACCCATAGTGGTAATGACCAGGTCCAGGATATTGCTGCCCCTGGTGGGGGTGTGGACAAGCTGATCCAAGGCATTGGAATTTATGAATTCCAGAAAATGTTGAGTGAATGAGTTGGTACATGAGAAGTTTTCCCATTTGATGGTAGGGTAGTTGAAATCACCAACAGTGGAGGAACTGGACAGGCCAGGGCCAGGAGTGTAATGCAAGATGTACAAGCCATGATAGCTTACAGTGTTATCATAACGTCTGGATTATTTGCAAGCAATATCCACTGTTGATGTACATGTGGACAACTGTATGAGGTCCTCTGACCTTTTTTCCTGTTTATGTCTTTCAGTTACAATGTTCTGTGAATGCCTGCCCGCATACACACCCCTGGAAAATTATGTTATAATCCAGTTCCTCATAGTCCATCATGTCATCCTCTTTGGGCACAGGGCCCAAGATCTGCAGGAGAGGACCGCCCTGTGGAATGAACTTGTCCACAGGGTAAACAAAGTCAGCCTGCACAACCGCAATTATGAGCAGGTGCGGCATCACTGAATGGATCTGATCCACCATGCCTGTCAGCATGCTGCTGCAGTTAGGAGGGACCAGCTAGCCATAGGTGGGGGTCATGCCATCCAGCCCCCACTGACACATGCTGAGGAGCTCCTCGCCAGCCTTGGGGCACCCACCCACCAGCCAAGCCAGCAAGCTGAAGACAGCATTGTGGAGGTGGGTGCCACCCACACAATGGACAAGGAGCATGCAGGTAAGGCCCTAGGGCACATTAGTAGACCAATGGTGCTTATCCATTTTCATCTGTAAAGTATCTACATGCATATGTCAGATAAGATAGTCTGTTGCTGCAGTGTAGTAATGAACAGATGTGCATAATCTTTAGTATTGTGAGTTTGTACTGTTGATGTGCTGAAATGTTGCTCCCACAATGTACCAATGCCACAGGTGTGGCTACTGACATTACGTCTCTCACACAACTATTTAGGTCCCTCTGGTATACAACTGGGGCAGCAGCCTGTAGCTGGTGAATATGGAGTTGTTTGGTTCAGGTTTGTCAATACACCAGCCATGTTATGGCCATGCTATTTGCCATGCAGACCTTCAACACACCTACCCATAATGCATGCTGTACATGTCCACTTATTGTTGCTGTTAACTGTACTGCATCACAGTGGTCACCATGGTGGCATATCTGAAGGGTATGTAAGAGGCTAACAGTATACCTAACTACCTTTCAGTGCAAGATTTGTGGACAGAGATGAACATAATGGTGGGACAAATGGCCTACAGTAGGGACATGTCTGAAACATTACCCTTCTACAGTGGTTACAACAGTGTATACACCACTATTTCAATGGCAACTGTTTGTGATATAAACAATGGCAAATCACATTACCACATCCCACACTTTTTACAACCTGTAACGTGATCCTAACATGAGCAATGAATGCATAATATGGAATCCTATGTTAGGACAACAAATATGCGGAATACATACCTTAACATACACTGGAAGCATATGTGTGCACACACTCCAAATAAAATATTGTGGAAGCAGCTTGTGAGGTACTGACAGCATTCACTCTTCTTGAGTACACACCTTCCATCAAGTACAGGGCTTCAATGTCATACCAAGTAATGGTTTGCTGTCCAATAAGTATGTCCATGATATTTGCCCACTCATCTGCAACAGAGGCAGTCGTGGCTTGCACACATCTTATAAACCATGAAATGGATCCCATATCCAAAAGAGTGGGCAAAGTAGCCTTACCTCACCATTGCATGTACTATGGCAAACAGTTTAGACAGTCATGTATGTGTGTATGAAGTATGGGACAACATTAATGTAGAAAATAAATGGATGCCCATCCAAAACAGATGACAACACATTGCAAACTGGTCATGTAGGCTGCCCAGAAACATGCAGCAACACTGAGGGACTTGCAGGAATGTCTAAAAAGTACTGCCTGTTCAGTACCTGTGTAGACAATTGCCTGAAATCTGCATAAGTGTGCCGTATGGGTTAAAGTAATCAGCCGGAAGAGTTGTTCCACAGGCAGCATCATCCAAGGCTCTCTACAGGTAGCATATGCATAACATCAAGTCTTCCAAAGGCATGTGTTGCAATGTGTAATGGTGCCATGAGACCAAGATTGAAACCTACAGACAGTATTCATAAAGATACATGTAGTGCATAAGCAACACCTCACTCCATCTCAGGACCACCATCCCCACTTTTACATTGCTGGTCCCAGTGTACACCTTTAGGTTTGCTGTTCATTAGCAGGAACTAGGCCGGTAGACATGGCATTCAGAATTTGGAACACTGCAAAATAGCACTCATGTGTGGCCCATAGTTGTCAAGCATCTGCAATAAGGCTGAGGATGGGGAAGGGGTGTCATCTTGAAACACAAGAGTGAACTGAAGTATACATCCAAAGCTCGCTAAGAATGGCTGTATCTGAAACACAGTAAAGGTCAAGAATTGTGCCAGACATAACACTGACTCCACAGCAATAGTGAAGCCACTGTGTGACGTCCAAGGGCTGTGCACATCAACTGACCTTGCAATCCGGCAGAGTTGGGGGACATTTGTAGGGTGGAGTGACCAAATAATGCAAGTGAAGATGGGCCATGCTAGTATACCCCTTCCAGGAATAGTGATTGCTGTAGTTCACTTAACAGGTGCTGCAACAAACCATTGTGCTAAGGGTGTGCACACTTATGCAACCCACATATTGTATACATCTCATTCATCATCTGCACAACTAACACATTTGTTTGATACTGCATTGGATTGCACAGGTCATATCTCACATATCTCACATATCAGGTGTGTGTAATGGTAACATATGCAGTATTGTAGCCCCATTGCATACCATGGAAGAGGCTGGCATGTCAGCAAGGGTGTGTACAATACTCATATCCACATTAAGCTTTGTCAGTGTAATCAGATTTTATTGCTCATACATGCACTGCTGATGATGAGATCTACAAATCAGAGGTAAGGCATTGACTATTGACATCAGTCCTCATATCATCCCAGGTACGTGTCTGACAAACACATGAGGCTATGAGCAACAGAGCAAACATAACTGCCACACATATACACATTCAGCAATAGTGTGTACACTCATGAGGTATGGTGCATAGTACATGCAAGTGTGCTGTACAGGTGCACAGCAATACTGTGTACATGGGTGCAGTGTGTTCCAGAGGAAGGGGCATCACCTACTAACATAACTCATGCATCACAGAGATGTATAATGTTGGTAACAAGGATTGAGTATGGCTGCAGTGCATGCTGTTGAGTGCCATATGTCATGCATGTTGACTGTTGGGTAATGAGAGGCCTGTGTAATATTTTTGTGCCACCTCATCTCGTGTGTGTGTGTGTGTGTGTGTGTGTGTGTGTGTGTGTGTGTGTGTGTGTGTGTGTGTGTGTGTGTGTGTAGAGATACACCATAATGTACAGGTCTTAAATTACATTTCTTGTTTGCCCCTCACAGGTGGCGAGGTGGTCAGGGTCCCTCTTGCAGGCAAACTGATGTTAGTGTCCATACAGACTCTGAAAATGATGATAGGCATGGTGAGGCACAGTCATTGTTGTCAGGGGATGAAGCTGTGCCATCGGTTGACATCCCACTTTTATCCATCCCATCCCCGCACACAGTCCCAATGCCCATACATACCCCATCACCAGTGGCCATAGATGAGGTACAGTTGGTGGGTGGTGGAATGGGTCAGGTCAGTGTAGGGACTATGGCAAGTGTGTCTGTACACAGTAGCCATAGCCGGATGACTGGTGAGGTACCACACAGGCAGATGTATGGGGGTGCTCATAGGAGGGCTGCTGGCCATCATGCCCCTGGCAGGAGTGCCACAGCAGGTGTCACCAGACGCATGTTTTCAGCCATCATGGAGGCACAGGCATGTTTGAAACATTACAGCAGACAGAGTCTGAGGCTCTGGAGGGCTACTCATTCTGCTGTACTTGACAACATCCGTGATCTTGCAGGTGCCCTCTGTTATTTTGCAGAGGTCCTGGATAGACAGTTGGGTGAGGTGGTGGGAATCTTCAACTGTGTGGTGTCTGTGGTAGAGCATGTAGTGGGAGTAGGGCAGTGGCCACATGGATGTAGGTCAGCAACACCAACAGGTGAAGGTCTATGTGGATGTGCAACAACTCACGGACACTCTCATAGTGGCAGTACCAGCAACAGCACTGCGGGGGGGAGGGTTGTCCACACCACAACACAGCAAGCCACATGCATGTGGTCCTGGCCGGTCCCAACAGGGACGTGGATCCACTGGACAAATGTCATCATCATGGGAGAGTAACATATCTGGGCTTCTGCCTGGTAATGTCCATGAAACCTCTGGCAGGCACAGTTCTCATGCTCGTGGCTGGAGACAGTGAACTGTGCACCCTGCCATGTATGGTCTGCAGCTGTCCAACAAACCCCTGTGTAGGGCAGTCACATGGCAGACATGTGTGCATACATACACACACACTTCACCAACACAGCTAGGGAACCTCCATACCTATTTACACCACATCTGCACAGCCCATTTACTAAAGAACCACCTAACCCACACACATGATGTCATCCAAATGTCTCAGCCTAGGCCTCTGGCAAACCCACAACACACCCTGTGCATATGATGATACCTGCGCCACATCCCTGTTACCCATACCACTGATGCAGGGACATGCTGATATGGTTCTGGTGCACAGGGTGAATGTCCTAAGATTTAGCAATGAAATGCTGTTTAATGTGTTTTCAGCTGGAATGATTAATGTTTACACGTCAGGGTGTGTAGCTCTCCAGCCATGATACATTATAGCTGTTATTAACACTGACTGATTGTGGTCTCCATAATGTAGTCTGTTTGTGTTCTTGGTTTCCATAATATAGTCTGTTTGTGTTCTATGTGTCTATGTGTTAGCAG
Organism: Protopterus annectens; assembly: GCF_019279795.1. Classification (NCBI taxonomy): domain Eukaryota; kingdom Metazoa; phylum Chordata; order Ceratodontiformes; family Protopteridae; genus Protopterus; species Protopterus annectens. The sequence goes on along the minus strand of NC_056741.1, from coordinate 793,838,686 downwards.
GACTTTGGTCTGCTGTCCTGTCTTACAAGCGATGTAGCACTGTGGTGACACATTGACTGTGTCATATCCCGTGTACAGCTGAGTACAGGTAACAGGTCTGTATAACAGTTACTGCATGTGCCACTTGGCTGATAGGTCTGAGGGGTGTATACAGGTGAGTGCATGGTGGCTGATGTCAGCAGCTCTTCTACAGTGGACAATTGTAAGTGTACTGTGTGGCACAAACCAAATGTCCATGAATAACACACACACACACACACACACACACACACACACACACACACACACACACACACACACACACACACACACACACACACAGGCTTTGGTGTTGATGCAATACACAGAGAATACTTTTAATATGGATATACTTCATTTTACAGTGAACTAATTTTGGCCTATGTAATTCCACCCAGACCAAACTGCCAAAACATCACATCAGGAAATAATCAGTTTGCCAGTTTAATGTCATTGACGATGGTACTGGCAGGGTATTTGTCCTCTTCCCCAATGTAGTACAATCCTGGAGTTGGGAAACATAGGTGTGCTGATGTGGGTGGCACAGCCACACACTTTGGAAGGTGTGGGGTGGCGTAGAACCACACATAGTATGATTAACAGCTACTTAACCCATTAACATAAACTGTACAGTATAACAGCATACTAAGCGGGGGGATAGCCACAACAATAACCCCAATGTGGGTGGCTGTGGCTGCAACAAACACACCTATGTATATATACCAGCTTCTGTATCACTGTACTGTTTTTTCAAATATATCATTCAGTACACATACGGAATAGTAGTGAACAACTGCTTTGATTACTACAATTGTTTAGTACTCGTAAGTGAAAATAGTGCTGAATCAGTCATGTTTTTATATCTAAATATGCACATATCAGATACATATGGTGGGATACATCTGGGAAGGTATATACAACACTCATGTTTACACATAACAAGGATATATATATATATATATATATATATATATATATATATATATATAGATATATATATATATATATAATGTATATACACACACACACAAACACACACACACACACACACACACACATATATATATATATAGATATATATATACATATATGTACATTTATCTATATATATATATATATATATATATATATATATATATATATATATATAAATATAACATATATCCATAACATGTACTGGAGTCATACCTCAGCACCATAAGTCACAACCTCTTAGTGCAAGGGAATGTAATGTAAGTATGGCAGGTATAAATGTACAATGTTGCTACAGTAACAGAGGTTGTGTCAACAGACATGTGTAGGAAGTCACTTCTGATACTGACATGTACGCCATCAGTTACTGACAGACATCATAAAATCATCATAGTGAAGTACTGCACAAATCACAGTAATGATCCTGTGGAATACAGCATAAATATTACCACTAAATGTGGACAGTCTGACACAATCTGGTCAGTCCATAGGTATACACAGAACTCCTTAGTGCAAGACATATGGACCAAGCCTGACAAAGGGGATGTTTACAGCCATGAAAATGGGGATTTCACACAAATACTGGAATATATAAGCTCACACAGTTGATGCATTCGCACCCTCCTGTCTGTCCTAACACATATTAACTGGAGGAGCAGAGGTCCCAAGCCCACATACTTTCCACTAGTTAGTGACATACATCTTCACAGCATCCCACTGCTTTTTCAGAAATACACAGTACATATTGTGGCCAGGCAACAGTACATCTGACAAATATCTGGACATAACATCACACTAGGTACACTGAGCTGCTAGGCATGTCACAAAGCACTATGTAAATGACAGGCAGACTGCCACAACACTGCCCCAAGTTTCCTATGGGGTAATACACATGTACTTACCAATATAGCAGGCACTACAGGCCTGTAACAGCATGGAGTAAAAGACACCAGTGTGAAAGTACATACCCACAACCAGTTTCAACACAGTCACAGTCACATTATGGTAAGCCTAATTAATAGTACAGTATATGGACTGTGTGAACAAAACCATCCTCATATTTGCCACTCACACACTAACCCTACATATACTGGCCCAATTCACAGTGTAGTCTGATGCCTGACTGTGGTATGGGACATGTTTCAGTCTGGCCCTACAAACATATAAGCTGATAGGGTACCAGAAACTGGAATAGCATGCAACGTCAGATAGAACAGGACCAAGAACACTGACATCTACCACAGTCTGTACACAGGCCAAGTAACATATTCACAATACACTGATACACAATACTGACACTGTCAACAATCACCATAAGTACACATACATCACTACTGCACAGACTACAACAGAATATCCAGGTTTTGTCCTCAAATATAAGGCCTACTATACATAACATGTCTAGCAGTCTGCTATATCACTGACTTGTTATCAGGAACGATATCAGTAAATAATGATATACTGTACATATGCACCTCTTACTGCATGACATATGGACAAAGAGTGACAGACTTGGGGGACAGAGGCACAAACACAGGGCCAATATTGACATATTGCTGTGATAAACTGAGAAAATTCCTAGTGTAATAGGGTTTGTTGTGACATATCTCTTCTGAGGGATATGAAGTCAGTAACTCACATGGATGTCACAATGTACTGATTGCAATTATCAGAGTATGCTACTGCATTTCTAAAGATAAGAAACGTGTAACACACCACATCTAAGACTCAAAACTCTGACCAGTTTGTAGATAGCCCTACAGGTGAGAGTTTCCTCAACCACATAACAATGTCATGCCAGACTTTAAATCATGTAGAACAGCCATATCCACACAAACCCTGTTAAACCAACATTACTTCAAATGTAGAACAGCAATACTTACATTCTGTCCCCATGTCTGGAACATCCCCCTCCTGTTTGTTGGCCCTGTCTCCACAGTGTACGTTGTATGAGGTATTTCCAACTACCCTCTGTGATGCTGTTTGTCAAACACCCACATGAAGTCCTGCTCACAGTGAAGGAGAAGGCCAACACCCACATGAAGTGCTTAGTTATAGGAGTGTGTTTCCATGCAATTGGCTATAGGAATGATACCACAGCTGTTCCACATGCAATTAGCAAGTGAGGGACTCCAATTCGTGCACAGGCCATCAGCTGATCCTGAGCATTACCTACAAATGTCAAGCTGCTGTCTATGCAAAACAGATGTACTTTTCCACATCCACCAGAGAGGGAGAGGGAGAAAGAGAGAGAGAGACAGAGAGAAAGTAAGAAAGGAATGAAATAAGAGCCAAGTGTGTTTGTGTATGATCCATGGGTGGAGAGAGGTATCTGGGTATTATAACAGTTGCCTATATTGTTTACTAATCCATACTGTCACATAGTAATTGCACATGGCTGTATGCATTTATGGCTGTGGATTGTCTACAACAACCTCTACAGTGTTTGAAAACTGTTGGCCTTGTAATGTGGATATTGGGACATATAAGTCCTCAATATAATGATGGATCCTGTCATTACACAATCACCCCAACAGAATATGGATGACACACATACACACACACACACACACACACACACACACACACACACACACACACACACACACACACACACACACACACACACACACACACACACACACACACACACACACACACACACACACCATCTACCAGTACTGAGTTTCAAGCCCCTATCTAACTATGTATTGCTATTACAGTGTTACACAGTTATTGCTCACACCACAGAGCTTAAAGGTTGTCCAAATGTATCTTTGAAGGTGAGTGACATCAGCAGCAGTGCTAAAGGAGGGGTAAGGGAAGTGTAGTAAGTGTGGATGTCCACAAAATCAGTTGTCAACAAAGACACACACACACTCTCTCAAAGAAACACACACATTATCAAAGTTGGCATGATCAGGATTAGAATTCCTACCTAACTAGTTTGCTACACTACAGTATTATGCAGTTAGCACAAGAATCACAGAGCTTATAGGGCTGAAGTATGGCCAAAGGGTTATTTCAAGGTGACTGACATCAGCAGGCATGAGGTGTAGTGTGTGAATGGCTTCAAAATCATTCATCTCCACACACTTGCCAGTACTGAGATTCAAACCCCTACCTAGCTATGTATTGCTACAATAGTGTATCATATTTATCGCACGCATGACAGAGCTTACAGGATGGATGTCATCCTAAGGTACTTCTAAGGTGAGGAACATCACTAGCCCTTGTAAATACTGGCATTGGGTGATGTAGTGGGTGAGAGATCCCAAAAAATATTTTACCCTACACACACATTTACATTTGCCAGGAGTGAGATTCAAACTTCTACCTAACAATCTTCATGGAAGATTACACTATGCATTTACCACATGCACCACTGACTTTACATGGTACTGACTTTACATGGTTTATGGTTGGCAATAAGTACTTCTAAGGTGGATGATATCTCCAGGACTGCTAAAGCCAGGCTCTGAGATGTGTACTGGGTGTAAATGGGGCCAAAATCTTTGAGGTACAGACATACATATGTGCACTCACACTTGCCATGCATAAGATTCAAACCCATACCTATGTAGTTACTACTACTACATTGTTCTGCATTTATGGCACGCGCCATGGAGCTTACATGTTGGAGAGCTGTGCCAAGGTATCTTTGAAGGTGACTAACATCAGCAGCAGTGCTAAAGGAGGGGTAAGGGGAGAGTAGTAAGTGTCAATATCCATAAAATCAGGTATTATAAACACACATACTCTCTCACAAAGACACACAGTTTCATATTTGCCATGTCAGGGATTAGAACTACTACCTAACTAGTTTGCTACACTATAGTATTACACAGTTACCACAAGCACCACAGAGCTTATATGTTGGAGAGTTCTCCACAGGTATCTTTGATGGTGACTAACATCAGTAGCAGTACTAAAGGAGGGGTAAGGGGAGAGTAGTAAGTGTCAATGTCCATAAAATCAAGTATCATCAAAGACACACTCTCTCTCTCACACAGACACACACAGTTATCATGTTTGGGATTAGAACTCCAACCTAATGAATATGCTACACTATAGCATTATGCAATGATTGCAAGCACCACGGAGCTTATGGGGTTGGCATTTGCCCAAAGGGTTATTTCAAGGTGACTGACATCAGCAGGCTTGCTAAAGTAGGACAATGGGAGGTGTAGTGACTGCGAATGGCCTCAAAAGCATTCATCTCCATACACATACACATAAACACACAGTTTCACAGCTGCCATGTCTGGGATTAGAACTCCTATTTAACTAGTATGTGACACTATAGCATTACACTGTTATCACAAGCCTCACATAGATTATGGTGCTGGCACTTGCCCAAAGGGTTATTTCAAGGTGACTGACATCAGCAGGCATGCTAAAGTAGGGCAATGGGAGGTGTAGTGACTGTGAATGGCCTCAAAATCATTCATCTACACACACACACACACACACACACACACACACACACACACACACACACACACACACACACATAGAGAGAGAGAGAGAGTTTCACAGTTGCAATGTCTGGGATTAGAACTCCTACCTAACTAGTTTTCAATGCTCCAGTTTCACACATGTATCACAAGCACCACGCAGATTATAGGGCTGAGACTTGGCCAGAGGGTTATTTCAAGGTGACTGACATCACAGGAGTGCTAACATGGGCAATGGGAAGTACAGTGTGTGTGAATGGGCCATAAACCATTCCTCTGAAAACACACACACACTCAGTCACACACAACTTTACAGTTGACAGGACTGGGTATACAAATGCTAGCTGAATACTGATTTGTATTAACATGTTACACAGTTATCACAAGCACCACAGACACTATAGGGCTGAGGGCTACCAAAACCAATGTATGCAGTGATTCACATCAGCACATTATGTTATATTAGCCAACTGGATGTGTGGTGGGTGGGACAGGCCTCATGATGGAATTCTCTCTGCCACTGTCTGTCTCTCTCTCTTCCCCACATCCCTGTATGTGTATGTGTATGTTTGACAGATTATAGTGTGTTGGCCTTGGATATGTGTGAGTATTCCTATCCAATGTGTGTGCAAAGCATGAATGGTGTACAATGTGGTGTGTGTGCACAGACATCTGCAACTGACAGATATTTATAGTCCACTATGTTGTCAGACATGGGCTTCATTTCTGTAAGTGTAGGAGCATGCCCAGTATGACCTTCTGTATTGAGTGTGTGAATCCATTCAAGGTAGGTTGTACTCCAGTCCAGGGTTTGGTGTTCTACACCTACAGCTAGCAACATATTTCTGTAGGATATCTGTAGATAGGGTGACAATATGGAGTCACAATGGGCGACATATAGTAGGATACTGTAGCTATTGTGTCTGTGCTGCTTGTGTTACATCGTTGGTGTTGGCAGAGATATTCAGACATATGTACTGTTTTACACTGTGATGTATTCTGTCATCAACTACTGACAGATATACTTATTTTCTCACAGTTATTTCCTGGGAAATACAAGATGAATGAAGCTGTGTCCAGTATTGTGGTCTGCAGCCTACATATTCTTGCACACTCATGCCATTCTGGAGGGGTAGCTGCAGACACTTGCTGATGGGTTTGTGCAAATGGTCCAGCACCTTGGTACTGTGGTGGCTGAGGATCCCCTTCTTGTACATATATCGACATAACAGAATGGCCATATCCTACTGTGGCCATACCTCTCAGCTGTACAGATTCGTCCAAGTTACCCAGAGGCAGGACTCATATATCTGGTCAGTTCCCCTTCACATTGTGGTTTACAAGCAGGTTTGTAGCCAGCCATTACTGGGTTTGCAGGCAGGGGTAGTATGGGCACACATCAGAGTTTCAGACTTCACATACTCCATGACGTCCATGCTTCTACACCCCCACTCTGTTATTCTATCCTCTTCCTAACATTATGCGAGTGATATCTGAGAAGTATCCCTATAGTTGTCCCTTCATCCCAGCGGTATTTAGGGGTTGGTCCACAGTTCATGCAGTGGGACATGGTGGGCATACTACTGGGATTTGTCAACATGGCTTTGCATGTGTGTTCTGTTGACTGTGTTATGTTGTTAGTTGAGACCCCATGAGATAACATACATTGGCACTACGAGTGAGGCATAGGCCTTTGGCAAAGGACTGTAGGCCATTTGGTAGTGATGCAAGCTATCTGTAGCAGGCCAATGCATTCTGTCACTCCCACATTTCCAGGCTGTGAGCCACTGGATTCCCCTGGGGTGACAGGGTAAGTGAGCGAGGTGTTAATGGCAATAGTTCCTGTCCATATTAATCCATTGGTCTGGATGCTGGCAGGGTGCTGCTTTCAGCTAGGGACACACCTGCATGGGACACCTCTTCAGCATGCTGCATTCTGTGTGCATTCCCATACAGAAGTGGGGGTCATACTGTACTCATTCCCAACAGCAAGGATATGACCTGTGATAAACCTTTGGCTGATGGTGGGGTGAGCTGAGTGCATGTGTGATATGGAAGCTTCTTGCAGCTGACTCACAGAAATACCTGGGACATTCCCCTTATGTTGCCTTGTGCAGGGACATAGTCAGTCTCTCATTACTTCATAACTGTGCCTTTTGTGGTCTGCCAATGATTGGCCAGACTACATCAGTATTCCACACTACACAGATAGCTAATGTGCTGCTAACCTATATGTACAATTCCAAAGGTGTGTGCAATTGGCAGTTACATTTTATGTACTCTGTCTAGGGTACTTCCACCTGTGAACTGTGTGTATGCCTGGGCCCACATTCATGGCATGTCCATCTTTCAGACGGTGACAGATATTAACATCTGGACAGTGAGTATGGATGACTGCTGACATGGGTATTTCTGAGAAGCATTGTGGTTGGCACTGCAGTTGTGGGAACATGGCCCTGTCATCAACATTACTGGCCATAGGCCACCGAGACACAACCCTCCATGCCTACATGCTGACCACTTTCAGATAATATTGAACACACAACAACCTAACACACAGATCCCTGCATATTGTACACATACAACAATCTATCCTATAAATTGGGCCAGCTCAGGTAATCTGTGTTCCACTGTTATTAAACCCACATGTACATGTTACTGCATTTCTACATAGAATTGTGGGGGGAGCACACCTGATGCCTTTAAACATTTGCTATGACTGTACTGGTATTTCAGGTACTGTGTTGGCTTCCATTTCATTTAGTATTCTGACCTATCATGCAGACTGGAGGCATATCAATAGAGTACAGATCTTAGGTTTTATTGACCTACATTTCAGTTTCAAACTTCTTACCCTTCAGAACTAGCATACAACTGCCACACCTGTTGTAGTCTGTCTGCCTGTGTAGGTCTGGAGGGGGGGGCTGTTAACCATTGCCATTAATTGGAGGCCTTAGCCCAGCCTTTCTTTATGGTCGTCTACACCTGTCCTGCTGGCTGAGGCTGGTGTTGGGTATGTGAGCCTCACTGACATGCATATGTGTGTGCTATGGACACACATTTGGGCCATCACATGTACCACAGTGGGATTTGTCACCTTGTCTGGTACTGCCTAGTATGTTGACAACAGTATTTGTTATGGATTTCATGCTGCCATATAGGTGTCCACTATCTGCTGCCATCCCATTCAGCCACCCAATTCCTTTGCATGCTCACGTCCATATATTCCAAATAAATGACCAGCAGATAGTGGTAACTGTAGAATTATATATTTACAACAGTCAAAACATCAGTATATAATATACACAGACCGGTTTTGGCTTATACTTCTCTAAGCCTTCATCATCAAACATCAAGAGCGCTTAAACATAGAATTTCAGAACACTTTAGTAAAATTAAAAATAAAAGACACACAAGTGCACTGTATAAACATACTGAAAACCACAAAACAGCATCCTTTCATTTTGTATTATAGACAGAATTTTGGGAATTAAATATAATAAATCTGGATGGCATGAACTACTTAATGCTAAAGAGAAAAAAAATGGATTATTAAACTGGGAGGGCTTTTTGCCCCAGGATTAAATGAACACCTGTAATTGGTCTTCAGGCTATAGACACAGTATGTAAATGGTGGATTTTAATTGTATCTTTACACTGATGAAGGCTTAGAGAAGTATAAGCTGAAACTGGTCTGTGTATATTATATACTGATGTTTTGATTGTTGTAAGTATATAATTCTACAGCTACCACTCTCTGCTGGTTGTTTTTTTGAAATGTGTCGGCATTTTGAGACCTTGCAGATGCCTTACTTGCAGGAATGCATTTTGGACATGTTCACGTCCATACCATAGATACAACTATCAGAATATACTACTCCATTAAGCAATTGATAGGAAGAGTGACTTACCTTGTGGCTGTGCCAGTATTGAGGATGGTGCTGGAGGGTTGACTATGTCGGATGCACATAGTACACTCCCTATACATGGTAAAGCACAGGTAGTGTCATTTTGGCATCCCATTTAGTGTATGTGTGAGTCAGAGAGAGGTGTCATTCCCTTGGTCCCTACCATGTCAGTTTATGTGCTATGTGTTGCCTCTTTGCCAAAGCCTGGACATACTGGGCATGCCTCCTTCTGCCTGCATGAGCAGGCTCAGGTTGTTCCTCCTCTGAGTCACTCTGTGCCTGTGATGGCCTTGGCAATGGTGGGGGGCTTGTGGCCTTTCCCCGTGCTGTTCCCGCTTTAGCTGTTTCCGCAAGATCATATTGTGTAGCAATACTATGAACATTTGTGTACATGTAGCTGGAGAGTACTGCAAGGCTCCACCGGATATGTCCAGGCAGTGGAACTGTGACTTGAGCATCCCAAACACACACTCTATTATGATTCTGGTTTGTGCATGTGCCTCATTATGGAGTTCTTGTTCAGGTGTGTGTGCATTTCTGATGGGTGTCATCAGCCACAGCTCCGGGGTGTAACCAGCATTTCCCAATAGGTGGCCATATGGGATGTCCCGACTGGCAAATGACTGGTACAGCTGTGTCATATGCCAGATGTGGGAGTCATGATAGCTTCCAGGGATGCCAGCACACACATTCAAGATAATACCCTGGGCATCGCACATGACCTGGCAGTTGATGGAGGGGAAGCCCTTGTGGTTTATGTAGACCCTACCCCACTCACCAGGTGGTGCTTTGATGTGTATGCGCATGCAGTCTATAGCATCCACTACCTCAGGGTATTCTGCTATTTGGTGGAAGAGGCACATATTGCTGGTCAACACCTCATGGGTGTTGAGGAAATATATGTGCTCGCTGGCATGTGCTGACATGGCATCCAGGAACTGGTAGAGTACCCTGGATGCTGATGCCTGTGGGATCCCCATGATATTCCAGTTGGCCTTTGGAAGGTACATGTGGCTAGTATTCTTAAGCCTACACATACCTTGGTATCCACTGGAATGGGTTTCCCTCTGTTGGTTCTTTGTGTGAGGCGTGGCTGGCACAGCTCAACAATTTGCTGTAAAAGGTCCCTGTCCACCCTATATTGCTCCATTATCTCCAGCTCATGTAGCCCCTGGTAGGTTACCCTGGGTCTGTACACTCTTCTCCTTCTCTTCACTGTGGGCTGGTCATTAGCATTCACATCCTCACCACCCCCAGCCTCTTCCACATATTGATGTATAAGAGCAACAGCAGCCCCTAACATTTTTTTAGTTTTGTCAGGTAAAATTTCCCTGCCTGTGTATACCGGTGGTGTAAGAGTTTGTGGGAAAAATCAGAGTGAAAGGTGTTTACATAGTTTATAGTAGTGTGCTGGGCTGGGCTGCTGCCTGTGTAACTGGCTGATTCTGATACATTTTGCCTGCCAGCTATGCTAGTTCTCCTTGATTGCCTTCCTACGGCTGTTTTCCCTTCCCATTGCCTTCCCGTTTAAGCCCCGAAGCACGGCGCTCATACCCAGTTCCCAGATGTGAACAGAGCTGCTATTTCATGGTTTTTTTTGTTTGTTTAAAACTCGGTGTGCATACACGTTTAGGCAATGTAAGCACTGCTAGGCAGCCTCAGACACACCCCCTTCCTTAGCTAAGGGCAAACACGGGCCACAGAGCTCCAATAAGCTTACAGCATGCATGACACACACCCTTATGACATCATCTACCTCTTATACCATGGTGTTGCTGCACCTACATGGTTGGGTGCAAGCTAACACTGAGAGGAAATCTGTGATTCAGTATGAGTCCCCTCATTTGCATAAAACAGAATGCCAATTCACAGTTACCACACTCACACTGAGCCTTCCCCCTTAGCAACCGCTATTCCCTGGTATTGTTGTCTTATGCATGCCATTGACTATCATGGCAAAATGATGATTTCCAATTTTTTTTTCTTATTTTTGGGCCGATCCCATTTGCACACAGCTGCCCTATGCTTAAACAGCCATAATTGGCCAAAAAATAACTAAAAGTTATGTTTTTATAATTTTACAACTATTTCTTATGCCAATGGCCATATATTTGGCCATTGGTATGCCTACTACATTTAATACATGCTTTCTTTGAAACTGTCATGCCTCCGTTTTGTAATTTGCTGAAATGTATTCATTTAGTAGCCAAATACATTTCTACAGGTTACATTATTCCTGCACATACACCTGCCTGCTTCCTGGATTGTTAATTCACCTCATTGGCATGGTTTTCACCAGCAAATGGGGTAATTATCATATAGCAGTGGTGTCCGTGCAGGAATAGTTTAGGAGTGCTCGTGCACATCCCGAGAGCTCGTTCCTAGATCACTCACCGGCCATATTGCGTGCAGCAGCTTTTGCACTATTCCTGCACGCCATGCAGAGTTTGCTGAATCCAGGGGTTGTTGTTTTCATCTTATCAAACTAATTGCAATACTTTTTTTTAATAACAACAATAACCTTAGTAAGGACATTCTGATTATAAAAGAAAAAATTTAAGAAGCACAAATCTGATTGTGATAATGGGAAGGCTAATCCTGTTCTTAATTTTACTAAAATTCCACATAACAATTATAACAACCAAACTATGTCCCTGGGCCTACTCCTGTGTCCCAACAGAATGTTAATGATGAGATCCATGGCCTCAGAAGTGGTTAGAGCATCACAAACTTTGTTTTCCCAAATGGACATGGAAAACATGAATCGCAGCATTAGCGAACTGACATTGTCAAACCAATGACTTTTCCAACGGTTGGATGCAATTACTCCAGGACAAACTCCCTGTTCTGGGCTTGCCTCAGCTAGTTCTGGTAATTATAGTTCTAAGCCGTACAGACCTGTTAACAGCCTAGGTAATAATAATGGGCTTTTGAATGTAGTGAACAGTAACAACACTAATGGTTTGTTGTCTGAACGAACTGTGCCAGTGTTTGGTGAGTGGGTTAATAAAATCCATTCTTTTGGAGTGAGTCAATCGAATAAAGCTGTGAAATGAATGACCTGATGGAAGAGCTGGATTACAAAGTTTAATATTTGAAGAAACTGCAATTAGAAAACAGTTATTTGATTGACTGCATCAAAACAAGCAGGGTACCAAAAGGGTTAAGAACATGGAAATACTGCACTGGATTAGAACCAGATTCGGCACTCCATAAAGAACTCATCAGCATATTCCACAGACATGGCTGTGGATATATAGATATTTTGGTCAAACACAATAGTTCCATTATAGAGAGACTGATGAGAGAAACAATAGACTTGAATAATAGAATTACCAATTGTTCCAAGTCTGAACATCATAAGTTTGATTATGGCAGAATTTTCACCAGTATTGACAATAAATTACAGCAAATAATACGGCATACCCTAAAACTCCGTTGGAACAAGTATGGAGTAGTTGGAATTTTAACAACTCTAATGTGCACACAAATGTTACTGGGCAGAACCAATGTAGTCATCACAATATAAGTAATGGTGCACAATCTAATAGCACAGATTATTTTTAGAGCAGATGGAATACCCGCCACTATAGAGGTCTGAAAGGTTGAAGGGGAAATCCAATGTAGTTCAAGTGAATGGACCGCCTATAGGAGTGAGGAACCAATGAAATCGAGCAAACTATTTTCCAATGAATCAGAAGAACCAAGGGAAACAACATTAAAGGAGCATCAGGTGATATTCAGGGAGATCGACACGGATAAAATTGGTGGGTGGCATGGGCCCAAAATGGATTCTGGATACACACTGATAGTGAATGAACAAGCAATTGTACTATATGAGCAAGGACAAGTAATGGTGACTCCATCCAACATTATTTAGGAAAATGGGTTTGCAAATATTCCGAATGAGGAACAGACTGATTCTTTAGCAACCAACATTAAAGGAAATGTAAAGGTATGTCTGACACTGGTAACAGACTGTGTTAATAATGTGGATTTAAGGGAGGGTAATAACAACAAGCTGGATGGTATGGCTTATTCTGTGGTAACGAATGATAATAAAATTTTTAAAGTGTTTAACTACATGGACATTTCCATTAGTAAAAGCTTAGTTGAAACTATGGCAAAAGGCTTAAATTTTGTGGTCACTAGGCATGTGGATATAGCACAACTGTTAACTGACTCTAAAGTATATATTAGGAATTTGAATTTTAAAATAATGCTTGATGACACAGCCTTCAGAATTTCTCGTAGATTTAATCCCCCAATTCATTCTTCCTTAAAAATGTTTGAAAAAATTGTTGAAAACAATTTTAGATTTTTATGTAATGGTCATAGGTCATTTTAACAACAACCACAATATAAGGAGGGAGGGTCTGGAAGAAAATGAATATACTAAAAGACTGAATGTCTGGTTTATGAAACCAGATAAGGGTGAGGGGATGGTTTTGATGTCAAAGGAAATGTATAATTATAATATGTTTAAACTATTAAGCAGTAATGCTTATGTTTCAGCTAGTAGTATGGAAGTTAAAAAAGCTTATGATAAAGTAAGAGCCCAGAGGAGAGATCTTTTTATTGAGGGTAGAGTTACAGTGTAAGAATTTGATTATCTGAATATTAATTTTTTGGTTATTCCTAACATTTTCGGAATCCCAAAAATCCACAAAGATTTAAAGGCCCCTCCCCTTTGCGACCTATAGTAGACACCAGGGGATCTTTAACTTATGCATGTGCCAAGTTTTTCGATATTAACCTTAAACATCTATTAGAAAATGAAAAACAAATTTGTAAGGATTCATGGGATTCCTTAATAAAATGAATAATGTGCAATATGAAGACAATGACATGCTAGTGACTACTGATGTCAAAATTTGTACACAGTTATTCTGTCTGAAGAAGGGTTAAGTTGCTTTTATGAATTTTAAGGTATTTATCATACTGACCAGGTTAAAGTGAATCTTTATGAAGAGCTTTTAGAACTGGTGTTGAAAAACAATTTTATATATTTTTGAAGGTAGATATTTTTTACAAAAGAAAAGGGTAGTTATGGTGCAAGTTGTGGGGTTCTGTGGCTAATATAGTGATGGCCATCTGGGAGAGAAAATTTCTTTTGGATAATGAATTTAAGGATTGTTTGAAATTATATGTATGCTACCTGGATGATAAATTTGGGGTCCTATTATGTTATCGAAGTTCTGAAAGTTCGAACACCATTAGGTCGAACCCTTATGTTCGAAGTTTCAGAACTTCGATAACGGTAAAAAAAAATAAAAACAAAAAACAAAGAATAAAGTATTGCAAGCAGGGGGGCAATAGGGAAGGAAAATCTTCACTTTACGCACTGTATTGCGATCTTGGAGTTGGTATATTTAAAGAGTGGTGTGTGTGGGGGGTGCAGGGGGGCTTGCCCCCCTGCTTGCAACAGTTAGGTAGGTTTTAGGTTTTTATTTTTTTATTTTTTTATGTTCGAATTCTTGAAATGTCGAACATCTGAGTTTGATGTTCTCATGCTCGAAGTTTTAAGGATTCGACAACGTAATAGGAACCCAATATATTTATCTTATGGAAGGGTAGCAAATATGACCTGGAAAGGTTCTAGGTTTACATCAACGATACTACTTCTTTCATAAAATTCACATTTCAAACTAAGGTTAAGATTCCCTACCTTGATGTGGTGTTAGAAAAGGATGTAGAGAAGAGTAAATATGTGGCTTCGATTTATAGAAAACCCACACATTCTAATAGTCTACTGCATTGTGGTAACGCTCACCCAGTTGCCCGGAAAAAAATCTGTAATAAAAGGCCAATATGTTAGAACAGCCAGGATGGCAACAAGAAAAAAATACTTTCTACAGAACTATAGTAAATTAAAAACTATGTTTTTAAATAAATTGTACCTCCTCAGCTTGATTACCAATGTAGAACAAGAAGTAGTAGAGAAGAGAACTACTGGATTTTATCAACCATTACTTAGTAAAAGTGGAATGGGTGAAAATAAGGAATTTAAGGACTTGGAAAAACCCACAGAACATTTTAAGTGTGGGGAGGTTACTACATTTAATTTGGAGAGTGAAAAGATCAAGGCAATATGGGTGAAGAACTGGGCTATTTTGAAAGAAGATCTGGATATATGGCTGAAACTGGGAAAATGTCCCTGTATTATTTATAGGAAAGGGTTAACTCTGAAGAATATTCTGGAGAGATCAGTATTAGGGTCAAGTCTGTAAATAATTGTAGGATGCATTGTTCTTGATGATGCAACTATTGCAAATATAGTTTGCTAGGTAACGGTGTATATATTAATGGATACAGAGTAAAAATCAGTGACAGATATAATTCTACTACCAAAACTGTAGTGTATGTAGCATTATGCCAAGCTTGTACTGCATTTTATATAGACAAGACCGAAAGGTCATTAAAATAGCATATTTATGAACACAGTTACGATACCAAGTAAAATAATAATAATGTTTTGGCTAAACATATAGCCCTGAATATGAAACATTGTTTCAAGTTTACTATCCTGGAACAAGTGAAAAAGAATGATAGGGGTGGACCCTGGAAAATCCTTCTGGAAAAGAAGGAATTGTATTTGCAGTTAAGACTAAATGCAACTAGCTATCCAGGCCTTAATGGACATGTATCTATCACTAGTGTCTTAAGACTAATTGGAGAGATAAGGGTAGTTTATAAACAGGAGTGTATTATAACTGTGTACCATAGAAAAGTCTGTTTAGGTTTAGAATTTAATGTATTTCATATATATGTTTGGACTTTTTTTACTAGATCAAATGTGAGTGGGGGGGCGTGTCTGGGAACTCTATTTAGTTGGATTGAAAGTTGGACTGACACCAGTGTAGAGGGAGATTTAAACATGCTATACTAAAGTTACTACATCTGATGAAATCTTGAATGTAACAAGATGAAAGCACTTATCTAACACAAGTTGGTGTTAAATTTTTATTTGGTTATCTGTTTGTGTGCTTTTATAGTTATACATTTTTATTACAAGGCATCATTTCCACTAAGTCTCTGGATTTCCTTTGCTGTATTTGATGTTAATGATGAAGACCCTTTACATACCTCACATTAATCAGAAGGGGATCAGATGGACAGACAAGATGTTTGAACTTGATCATCACAGCAGAGAACTCCCAACTGTGGGTGGGGACATGGGAACAGGAGATAAATAAATTGAATATTGTAATGAATAATCAAAGGGACTATAACATGTATAATTATAGTGTACAAGTTTTTAACCTGCAACATGCTAATTTATTTGAAAAAGGTGTTAACTTTATTCCAAGTAAAAGGGTTCCTATGTATGACATTCTGTTAGATTTAAAATATACCGCGGTGGTGGTGCTGCGGTAGCGTCATCGCCTCACAGTAAGACCCTGTCTGTTCGATTTTCAGCTAGAGCGTCTTCTGCATGGAGACATGTGTGAATAGGCATACCTTCGTTGAAGGTTGTGAATCAGGCCTGGCAAGCCGGTACATAAAAATCAACTGCCAATCATTAGCGGACCGGAGTTCCGCTGTGGCAACCCCTAACTGGGAAAAGCCGAAAGACACAAACAAACTAGAAAATTGAACATAGATATGTACTTTTCTAAGGATCTTGACAACTTGGAATGAATAAATATATTGCATGGGGCAAATATGTTTAATCCACCATTACATCCACTTATTTAACTTTTTGAAAAAATGTGTGAATTTGACATTAGATCTGCCTTTAGAAAAAAGGCAATGATACTTGTTTTTCAGTGAAGTCAATTAAAAAGGAAAGTACTTTATGAAGTATGAACAAATACATAAGGCTTATGAAGCTAGAAAAAGAGGGGGTGTTAGCTGTGATGAAAGAAATTATATCAGTAACATGGATGGGCTTTTGAATGATGATGCAACGAAGTCACATGAAATCAAATAAATATTGCTTATGCAAAGATACATAGTATATTATATGACATGTTGATGTAGAGTGAAATTGATAACAAGTGAAAATTTCTTATAAATGATAAACCCAACATGCTATTGATGTTTAAAATTCCTAAGATGCATAAAGATCTAATAGACCATCCTTTCACCCATAGTTGATACAGGAAAATCAAGATCTAATTCTATGGCTAAGGTTATTATTCATAAACTTAAAAATATGTTTGATACTTCACCTTATCTTGTCAAGTACTCCTGAGATTTCTTAGGGAGAATTAATTCTGAGAGCTTTTTTTTTTTTTTTTTGCTGAATAAATTGTTTTCTTGTCTATTGATATGAAGGATCTTTATTCAGTAATACCACATAAATTAGGTTTACAATGGTTGCTAGAGTTTTTGGTTAACAATTCTTATTTAAGTGATCAGGATACCATAGTTATTACTTGCAAAATGGCACTAGTATTACTGAATATTTACATCTATTTTGCGGAGATGCATTACTAACAGCATACAGGTGTCAGTGCTGCCTGTGCATTGTTTTTTGCGAACACAGTGAAGACCTATCGGGAGTGAAAAATGCATATTTAATTCTGAATTCAAGGATTCCGTGGACTTTATGTCTATTTTTGGACAATATGTGTATATTTTAGAAAGATAGTCATGATAGACTAATGGAATTTATTAGTCATATCTTAACATTTACTTACCATTGTTCTCACAATCAGAT
>NC_056741.1:793613166-793818166 GCF_019279795.1 Protopterus annectens | reverse complement strand
TTTTGTTAAACGTTTACAAACAAAATGTAAGATCATGGAAACTATACTACCGAGACATATAATGTTAGAACATTTTTGCTAACCAGACTTAAGGTTTCACATGACAAGAAGAAATATGAGTGTATATTTATTGAGATATTTACAGAAATATGAAAACATATACTTAATTGTACAATTAGCACCCACGGTGGTGGTGCTGCGGTAGCGTTGTCGCCTCACAGTAAGACGCTGTCTGGTTCGAATCTCAGCTAGAGCATCTTCTGCATGGAGACATGCGTGAATGGGCATACCTTCGTTGAAGGTTGTGCATCAGGGCTGGTAACTCGGCATGTAAAAATCAACTACCAATCATTAGCGGACCGGAGTTCCTCTGTGGCAACCCCTAACCGGGAAAAGCCGAAAGACACAACATACTTAATTGTACAATTACCAATATAATTAACGCTGAATATCTCTAAAGATGTGCAAATTGCAGTATAAATATCTGACAGTTCTTATCAAGAACATCTGACGTTTCACCTGATATATTGTGACAGTTTATAAGTCACTTGTTTCTTTTGAAATATTAAGTACAAATGAAATATTGTTTGTTTTCATAATTACTAACAAACAAGTAACAGTATCTCAAGAATAATGTGATATAAATGGGCATTGACAATGTAATTTTCTGACTCCCACCATGGCATTTCACTCAATACCCCTCAATAACATGTAGGGCTCTCAGCTATGAAAAATATGAACATAATATGAAATCAATTGATTAATTTCCCTACTGCAAGACATCCTAGACTAACAATTTTAGTGTCATTTTTATACCTCTTTGCATTTTCGAATACTACCTATTATTAGCTGATAAGTCACTTGATTAAATTAGCCAGGCCTAAAAAAAGGTCTGGACATCATAAGGATAGAAGTATACCAAAATGGCATTATTAGGCTTGAGTGAGTTCCCATTTATATTTTGCACTGCA
Organism: Protopterus annectens; assembly: GCF_019279795.1. Taxonomy (NCBI): domain Eukaryota; kingdom Metazoa; phylum Chordata; order Ceratodontiformes; family Protopteridae; genus Protopterus; species Protopterus annectens. The sequence goes on along the minus strand of NC_056741.1, from coordinate 793,817,195 downwards.
TAGTCAGAGTATTCTACTCTTGTCATCTATACAACTCAAGAACAGTTGTAGTCATGAAATATCTGTGCTGTGTTGGCCAACAATTTTCTAAACAAGACTTGAATAATTACCGGCCTTACTGAAATGAGATTGCCAAACTGGACAAACAGCCCATTTTCAATTAAGACTTGAGGGGGAAAAACTCCATGCAGGTATTACAACAGAAGAATAACAAAGATACAGAGGCAACTACATGTGTAGTTATATTATAGCTGGAAATTGAAAAACTGCAAATATTACCATGGATATATTGACACTGAGCCACAATTACACTTGCTTTGAGCATGAACAGAAGTCACGGAACGCAAATGTGAAATGATTTCATGTGAGGTACGGAGGTAATCTCAAAACACTAATGCCTCTGAGAGTGAATTATTGAAGTGGCAGTAGAGAATAAGTGTTGTTCTAGCATTATAAGATATGGGTAGAGTATAAAGTATTTGGTCTTTTAGACCTATTAAATTGAATGCGTATAGATAACTCATGAGACAAAACTGCTGTTATAATATCATATTTTTTCCTAAATGGCACAATTTACATATCAATGTGGATGACAGAAATGTAAGCTCTTGCATGTCAGATAGAGATTTTTATTCATTTTGTTCAGATGATTGTTCAGTGTGTCCCTTTTACCAGTTGTTAGATGTTCTTTTTAATTTTAACGGAAATTTACACCTACATTTAATAATGAGTGTATGTAATCCTTTTATAAAGTAATGAAATTTGAATGTAGAGAAAATTGTCAAACAAGAGATAAAATGTGGTATAATTTATTTAAACCTGAGTGATTAACTTTAAAAGATCTAGCTAATACTGACAACTTGAAATTTAAACAATCAGATAAAGGGAGAATGCATCATTATTATGAATGTGGAGCAGTATTATAAAATGTGTATAGAACATCTGAATGATAGAAAAAAAAATGAATTGACTGATGGTAAATGTATTTTAAAGCTGAACGAGAATTTAAACATTTTAGTTAATAAAAGTTATAAATTAAATTTATTTAAAATTCAAAGTGACTTATTTAATCATGATTCTCTAATTAATGCATTCTATTTCTTTTAAAAAAATTATAAGTGCATAAATAAGCCTCCTGGAAGACAAGGATGCCCTTAAGATCCATGCCAGCCACAGCTCACTCAGAAAAGTCTGAGGTAGGAAGGAGTAGCAGGTAGACACAGTAATGAATGGGGGCACAGTTATGAACGGGGGCACTGGGACAGCCGGACACCCATCCCTTCCTGCCATGATGCCCATCCTCTAATCCAACCCAGGCCGCCTAGGATGTAGTTAACAGCATAATGAATTATCTTAGATAAGTAAATCTGTTTTGGTAGTCGATGTCACAGCTCATATGACTGTTTTTATTAAGGTTTCAGAGAAAAGACCGTTCTTCAAAAACTTGTACCTTACTAAAACTTAAAAATAATTTCTCTATATGGGAGCTTGATCCCCTGAGACCACTTTAGTTATGTATACTAACTCTGAGGTCACTCTCCCTCACAAGTGAATACCTCACCCCCAATACTGCAAAGCCTTAATACTTACTAATGCAGCAAAGTGGTGATTGTTAATATTTTGTCTGGGGAAAAAGAGAAAAAACATGACCAGAGAAACTGCAAGTGATAGGATTTCAGCCTAAAACATCCCCATAGATTAGATTTTTATTTTAATTATACACTGCAGCTAAATGGGCACACACTGCAGAGAACCAGTTTTCCTGCCCTCTGTTAAAGAGAAGTGTCCAAATGCCTTACATTTTCACAACCCTGAAAGCTAATGACTTATTTTTCACAAGTAGGAATGGTTTTAACCTGTGATAGCTGTGTGATTGTAGACAGTCATAGCTTACTAAAGAAATGCATTCAAATGTACATATCATTCAATTTTCAAGAAAAACAAGGCAGTGTAAAAGCTTTACATATGCCAGGCAAAAATTTCATTCATGTTACTGAAGTACTGGAAGCTGCAGCAACATAATATGTGTGTGTGTGTGTGTGTGTGTGTGTGTGTGTGTGTGTGTGTGTGTGTGTGTGTGTGTGTGTGTGTGTGTGTGTGTGTGCCAGGTACATGCTCTGTACAGAACTGAACACATTTTTCTGATTTCCTAAGACAGATATGAGACTTTTAAAAGCAGAAAATGCGCATAAGTGACTAAACCTCAGCATATACTACAAAAATTTACACAGCCCATTCAGAGATAATGTTTGCAGAGTACCAGTATTATGCATATAAAGGGCAAAGGACAAATTCTGATGCATGTAGGGATCAGTGTTTGGAAAAACGACTATTGCTTTAATAGTGGAGGTGGGGGTCTGCAGTAAGATGCTGTGATTACAAAATGATATAGCAGCTGGACAGCTTGAAAAGCTTTAGGGTACCATTTGCATACTCAAACTATCAAGCTGCTTGAGTTGAGCTGACTAAAAGACAAATTTGGGTGTGAAGCCCTTCAGAGATTTACTGTTACCAAAAAGTACAGTCCTCTTGGGCTTTTGAACATCAATGATTGGCTTGTGATATCCTTTGCTGGCCAGGCAAGTTCCCTTTTAGGAAAAACTTCCATTTCCTTAATTTTGTTGATTTTATTACTTTCTTCTTCAGGAAAGTTATTTTAAAGCTAGAAGTGTTGTCTTTTAATGGACTATCTCAAGACTGTAACATACTTATAAATGGAGCACTTGCATTTTCTGTCAGTTTAATAGTAGTGTAAAGAAACTGAAAACATTTTTTTCTGTGGGGAAATTGTTTAAATCTTTCACTCCAATGGAGCATAGGAAGTTTGAACTTTAATTTGCCATGGGCAGAGCCTAAGCCTTTTGACAGAATAAAATTATGTCCTCGCATTTCAAATAATTGTTCATATCACTGAAACCATAGGGGTTATGAAAGAAGTATAAATGGCAAACTCTTCAGCACAAACTATTTTTTAGTGGTAGTATTCTTTAGGTTCTAGGTCTTAAACTGAATTTTATATGTCACAATAAACACAGTCCCCTGGATTTACTAATCTTCCATGCAGGACTACCTTAGTCCTGCATGGAAGCGGCCATTTAGGAGCAGGACGGCAGCTCGCCATGCATATTAATGAAGGTGCGCTGCCTGAGCTCCAAATCTTACACGGAGCGTGTAAGAATGCAGGGGGCATGTCTGAGAGCAGAGCTCTCAGAATATACATGCCCCCACAATGAAGAATAGCAGAAAGGCCAAAAGAATGAGCGAGACCACTCATATGTCTCTGCATACTCCTAGCAACATCCCCTCACATGTACAATAGCAATAGTAAATACAAACAAAAAAAAACCAAAACATTTTTTATGAATCCAATCAAATCTAACCATAGGTGCACGGGTTTGCCCATCACTTAGCTAAGGTTAATGCAGCCTAAATGGCTGAAGAGGATAACAAGGAAGATATATGCAAATGAAGCAGTATAGCAATAGTATAGTGGGCAGAGCATTAGCCTTATGAGCAGGCATTTCTGGTTCATCTCCCACTACAGCACATTTCATTTTCCATGTCAAATCAAGTTATGACCAATATTTTAGTTGCATAACCTACTAAATAACATATATTTGTGAAGTGGAGTACTGCATTAAATGCAGATGTGAGGTGTCAGTGTCATAATGTTGCAAAGTCCACAGATAATCACATGTGCTCCATACAGTATATGTACACAGGAATCATGGATACAAATGGAAGGAAAAATGGGTAATGAATGATAACTCCATACAGCTTCCAAATCTTCCACCTTCCCAAGAACCATTAGACATTACTGTCTAAATCAGTGCAGTTATAAGCAGGAGTAAGCACTAGTAAGCTAGTGTAAGCACTATTAAGCAGAAGTAAGCATATGTAAGCACTAGTAAGTGGGTTTAAGCCCGTTTGCATGGGGTTAAGCAATGCACATGCAGGTTAAGCAATATTGAAGCTAACTCTCTGTAAGCATCATTAACCGGAGGTTAGCAGTGCTTACCCTCACACAAACCCACGCAAACCCAATTACAACTGCTTTAAAGTGCCTTAATCATCATGTATCCAATCACCCTTGTTCTGCCCAGCAACAAAATAAACAGCCTTGCAGGTCTTGAGCCCAGGACTCTATACACTATAGTCACAGTAGTAAACCACCAAACCATCACAGCAGTACATGAGAATGAGGTATCACCAAACAAATCCTCACTATAGTAAAATCAAACTGGACATGTAAAAGGAATTCAAATGTTCTATACCCACTACATAACATAAATATGTGAACTGGAGTACAGCAGTAAGCCGAGATGTGAGATGTAATTGTAATAGAGTGTTGAAGTCCCTAGTTAAACACAAGGACCCCATACAGTGTGCGTACACATGAATCATGGATACCAGACATATATATAAGATGTAATGAATAATAAATCAATGTCAAAAAACAAATATAATGCAAAGTCAAATTTAAGCAATGGTAAGCATTGCACAGGCCAGTTTAGTTGGTGTAAGCAATGTGTAGGCCAACTAACTCAATGTGCCCAGTTGTATACCCCTTTAAACAATGCCAGCCATAGATAAGTAGGTTTGCCCATAGCATAGCCTTTTCAAAACTAGCCAATCATGGCAAGGTACGGGAATGTGGCCCTACTTAAACCCAACAGGTGGGAATACATCACATAACTGGTTATGCCTTCCCCTTGCTGGCACCATGGCAGAAAGGGGAGAGGGAGTGCACTTCTGGGCACAGGGCTGGATGCCCCAGCACTGTGCTGCACTTCCGGGTGCAGAACTGGGGCACCCAGGAGTCCAGAGTCATGGCAGGACTCCTTGTCAAAGACCACGAGCAGAGATTGCTGCAGGGCCAGTACCAGGGTTCCCAATATAAGGTAGAAGCCTGGGATCGTCTCGCCCGTGACCCCACCAGTGCCAGTGGCATACCCTGAACTGGTGAGCAGGTCAGGCATCACTATGCCTGTAAGGGGGAACTCTTGGAACAGTGGATCCAAGAGGCTAGGACAGAAGGGGATGTCTCACCTGTGTGTAAGTATCACTCCACTACGTGTGTAATAATTTCCAGCTCATGTATATTATGGATAGGTCTGGCCAAATTTTCCTCTTATGTCCTTCACAGCAGCAAGTGAGCAGGCCACGAACCAGGAAGCCCATTGCTGTCACCTGGAGAGGTTGCGATGTGAAGCAGGTCAGTAATATTCTTGCATGTACTGTCATAGGAAATAAATCTAAAAGCATTAGTAAGGTAATTGCCAGTATAAAACCTGTATTGTTTAAGGCAAGTACAGCACACACCTGGAAATATGGCAGGAAAAGTCTCATAATTTGTATGTAAATAAAAGCATAACAGCCTGACAGTAAGGGTCTAACTGCTGGACTGCAGGTGTATACACTGGTATCATATGGTAATGTAGATTTGCAATCATTTAATAGTACTGTTGTATTAAGCACTGTTACCCACACTGTGCAACATAAATAAAATGTGTAGGAATGTCCGTATATGACTGGTGTAATCCCCAGGGGTCATTTAGTACAACTGAGGGACACATAGACAGAAAACTGAAAAGGCAGCCAACAAAATCCAAATAGCACATGCAACTGAGACGTGAACTGTTGTTTTTTTAGCACACACAGCCACGGTTCGAATCTTGGGAGTGGTAATAGTCTGCATACAGAGTCATACCCCACAACGGCACAGATATGTCCAGAATGTCCAGTAAATTGGCCCATATCTGCTGCCTGTCACCCTGTCCCCCTGGGAAATCAGTGGGATGATCCCAGACATATAGGCAGCAAACAGGAAATACAACTGATTGACACACATCTATGAGAACAAATCTGGCACACTACCAACTCTCCAAAATATATGAGAGTAATAAGCCATGTATGTCACATTTACACCTCCATGTTGTCAAGCTGTGACCAGAGTGTGTACAGTAACAGAGTGAGATGTATGTACATAATAGTAATGTGGAATCTGGTACTGTGTGTGGCAACAATCAGGTAGTGCTAACAAACATTGCTCCCACAGGTCTGTCAGATACGAACACTGTGCCCAGAAATACAAGAATTATACCCTGTACTGGTACTGTTTACTTTGGTATTGCATGGCATTGTGACTGATGCAGTTGCTCTGAATAATAAGGTACTCATCACTGTCATCCACACTGTCCTACAAAATATAACCGTCTAGGAAATCCTGTATAAGAGGGTTGTAATACAAGGTCAGAATGTAAAACCACGGGAGAATTATAAGACAGAAAGCAGATAGTTGATATACAACAATATCTATATAGTACACACAACTGTGATGGGCGGTGTTTTAGTTGTAGCAGACACAGCCATGGTCTGAATCCTGGGACTGGAAGTAGGCTGCATACAGAATCATACACCACAACTGTACAGATAAGAACAGAATGTCCAGTATATGGGCCCATATCTGCTGCCTGGCACCCTGTCCCCCTGGGAAGTCAGTAGGATGATCCCAGATGTTTAGGCAGCAAACAGGGAATACAACTGATTGTCACACATCCATGAGAACAAACCTGTCACTCTTGCAACTCCTGAAACTGTTATGAGAGTAATAAGCCAAGTATGTCCTATCTACACCCCCATGTTGTCAAGCTGTAACGAGAGTGTGTACGGTAACAGAGTGAGATGTATGTGCATAATACTAATGTGTAATCTGGTACTTTGTGTGGCAACATTCAGGTAGTGCTAACAAAAATTTCTCCCACAGGTACGTCGGATACGAACACTGTGCCGAGAAATAAAAAGCTTGATACCCTGTGTTGGTACTGTTTACTCTGGTATTGTATGGAATTGTGAGTGTTGCAGTTGTGCTGAATAATAAGGTATCACTGATCACTGTCACATATACTGTGCTACATAATATAACTGTGTAGGAAAGCCTGTATAAGAGTGTTGTAAGTCACTAAAGGTTGAAGAGGGCAATAGTCTAGATATGTCCTGGTTCACCTACATGTGGTCAAGATATGGCCAGAATCTGTGCAGAATGAGATGGACAAAAATGTGCACAACATCAACCTGGAATCTGGGAGTATGTGTAGAAACAGTCAGTGTTAACAAACATTTCCTCCACAGGTATACCAGGAAAGAGGTGTATACTGCAGATAAAACCAGTTCATGTATAAAGATGACGACAGCCATATCACTGTCCAAACTAAGACAATAGAGTAGTGTAGTAATACTTGTAAGGTACAGATAACATCACTGACTAGGAAAGTAATGCGAACTACAGGAATATGCTAGATGTTAATTGACATCTTTCTCTCACCCCCACCATATCTCCAACAATAAATTAAATACCCACCTCAACTGGTATGTGATGACTTCACTGTTCTGTTGGGACATATGTCCTATTGGTTGATAATTATTTAAATCTGTTTCCATGCATGTGCTATGTTGAAATACTCCAACATTGGTGGCATGGTGCCATCAATGTACCTGCATGCTGTTGTTATTACCACTGTGGTCCCATATATGCATGTGTTACATTTGCTATGCAACTGTTCCGTATCTGATGTCTGGGTTAATGGGAGTATCTATGCATGCTGTTATACCTAACCCTGGAATGTGTTGACTATTGCTAACCTACATATGTTGATACACCATAAATACCATAGTACATATGGGAATGCGGGTCCCAGCAGACCCACCTGTCCCACTGTCCCACCTGTCCCACCTCAGCTGGCCATGGCACCAGGCACCAGCACGTTTGGGGCCCAACCCGGGATCTCCTCATCCATTGATCCTGCACTACCTTCTGGCGGAACCGCCACAGGGGATGGGGCTTACCCCCCCCAGGAGTGCAGACAGGAAGCTGTCACCCATCACCAGGTCCAGGTCGTGGTGCGTAGAGAGCTCAATCAGCAGTTTGGAGATATTCTACGCCAGCTCGAGGACTATGTGTTGCAACTAGAGGGTCAGCCTGGCTCTCTGACTCTGCCCCCAGCACAGCCACCTTCGGGGCCATGAATGTGCAGTGGTGACTGCCCATGGGAGGAGATCTCAGTCCCACTGTTTCCACTAGGGGGCTCATGGGCTTTCGATTTCCCAACACCCCTCCCCATCAAGGTGTTTACCCCCCACATGTGTCATATACTGCCCCTGTATGCATCTTGTTTGTCTTGTCTGTTAACCTACCCAACCTACCTCCCCAAATATACCTACTATCCCTCCTCAACATCCCACTCTCACCTGAAAAAAAAAGGGCAATCTGTTCACAAAAAAAAATATTGCCCCATACATAGCTGTCCATTCCACACAAGTGTCCACTGGACACATATAATCTGGTCTAATTGGTATCACGACATATTTTTGTTGTCTTCCCCTATCTCTCAGGGGTTTGAGTGTCCAACTCTACCTCCAAAGTCAGTGTATATGCACAGCTGTTGCTGTAGAAGAAATGGGCAGCTATGGACCTTCCCTACACCCTCCTGCATATCCCTAACTATTTTCCCTACTGTGTTTCCCTCTTTGTGCCCCTTTTTCACCACTTTCCTCTCAACCCTTTTTTCTTTTCTTTTAAATAAATTAGCATAGGGGTAAGCAGGAGTAAGCACTTTTAAGCAGCTGTAAGCAGGTTTAAGCTTGTTTGTGTGGGTGTAAGCAATGTCTACACAGGTTAAGCAATTTAGAAGCTAAATGAGTATAAGAAACTGTAACTGGAAGTTAGCAGTGTTTACCTCTGCGCAAACCCGCTTACAATTGCTTAAAAGTGCCTTAATCACTCTGTATCCAACGGCCGTGTTCTGCCCAGCAACAAAACAAACAGCTTCTGCAAGGCTCAAACCCAGGATCCTGCCCACCATAGCCAAAGTGCTTTCCCACTAAGCCATGTCACATATACATAACCTTAATGTTTTCACAAACATATCATCCAGCACAGTCATTCAACAGTACAGAAAATGTATTTAAACATGCAGATGTATGTGTGTGTGTACATATATTTATATCTAAATAGATATATACATATCTATATGTGTATATATATATATATATATATATATATATATATATATATATATACACATATAGATATATATATATATATATATATATATATATATATATATATATATATATATATATATATATATATATATGTCAATACATATATATATATATATATATATATATATATATATATATATATATATATATATATATATATATATATATATATATATATATATATATATATATATATATATATATATATATATATATATATATATATATATATATATATACAGACATACATCTGTAGATAAAATGGGAACATAACAAAAACATATATGTCCACATGCACCATTAATGGGGTTGAGAGGGCCCAAACAACATATGTCTTGTACGAATAGGTATCCCCCCAACAGCCAAACACATCTGCCCTGCAATACACTACCAACTTTTGCAGATCCCATAACTACGACCTGACACAAAATGGGCACAAGATGTTAACAGTACTCCATTCCACCTGTATGATGTCAGGCTGGTATCAGTAACATATCATGCAGTACAGTCTGGCTACCATAGGGGATGTACAATGTGGAAGCAATCAACATCCCTAGGATACATATACACAGACACATATATGTAGATACAGATATACATGTATATATAGATGTATATGTAACTATAAATACACACATATATGTATAGGAAGATACATATGTAGAAGGTGCACACAAAATGGAACAGTCATTATGTCTACAGTTACCACCTTACCAACTGGACGCTGTATGAGCCACCCATACAAATGACAATCGTTACCTGCAACATATACTCACAGAGAGGTCAAAGGATATAACACCACACACAGGTTTGCATACATGGGAAAGCTTTATTTGTGTACTATTGCAGTTGTATATGCCATGTCATATAGCTGTTTAGACACTGACATCTATATAAACAGAGCAATGCAACTGTGAAACAGTTATACTAATACAGTAGTCTGGAAAGGTTTACATATGTTGCTGCCCAGGCCGAGGCCTTCAAGTAGTACAATAGTAAAGACCGACTGGGCCACAGGATACCAAATAATCAACAGTAAGTAATGCAGATGTATAATCTAGCAGCCTCTATCTACAGCCTCTGTACACATTCCCTAGCGGTAAAGACCTCAGTTGACACAATGGGATGTATCTAGGCATAACTGACACCATCACAATCACAATCACACTGACAAACAGAACATTCTGTATGGCAGGAGGCAGTAGGTCTGCATTTACCCAAGGTGAATTGTATGGTAATGTACGTCCAGATACCTTAAAGCAGCTTACCCCTGATACCCCCACATGTTGTAACAGCCTAGGTTAGTTATGGTGCACTCCCCCCAGACTCAATAATACAGGGCATATACCACTGTTACATACATTGGCCTCTGGAGTGCATAAGGGTACACATGTATTGTGTATGTGAAGCCCACACATATATGGACCCAACCCCACAGTATGTGTTGGGGACACAACAGCAGTGGACTAATGGCAGGAATGGCAGCATGACATACTCACAACCCACAACAGAACAGCCCCTGAAGGCATGTCATATGTACAAAGCCTGGTATGTAGGTGTAGGACAGAGGCTGGAACACAGGCCCATATGTGTAAAACTGTTGTCATACACTAAGAAAGTCGCTGGTGTTACAGGGTAGTCTGCAACATACCCTTAGTCAGGAATATGAAGTTAGAAACATAAATGGATGTAGCCATTTACTGATAGCACTCAACACACACACACACTGCCAGCCAGTCATATATCTGACACAAGACCTCTGTGGTGGACAGACAAAACATAATAGGCACACCTCTGGCCATCAAGAGAATTTTTATATTATATCGAAAATTATATATATATATATATATATATATATATATATATATATATATATTCACAGGAGTTGGTCATGTTTTACAGTTATTTCATTGTAATAATATATGTTTACATTGACATAAGTTTGTGGTAAGTATTTATGTAGTAGGTAGGAAGTATATTTCATATTTATTATATATTATGCACTTTCTTGTTTTTATGTACTCATACATATCCAATATCGTGCAAGAGATGTATAATTAAGGTAGGAAATCTTATGTATACACTGATTTTGAACAAATTGATTGATTGATTAATTGGGAATGTGCAACAGATTATTCAATCACATGGTGTATAAAGCTTAAACTGTTTGAGTATAAGATTATTCCTTGAAAGCGAAATCAGAGGTACCAGATGCACCAGTAAAGCCTTTTTCTTTATTTCTGGTGTGGAGTGTGTTTTTTGTCATCAAGAGATAGGCCCACAGTTGAGAGCTATGCAGACAGACTGCATTCCAAGCTAAAGTAGCATGTACACACAAACCCTGTAACACCAGTGCTATACAATGCATACAATAACACTACTCACACTCTGTCTGTAGATCTGGAACCTCCAACAAATATGTAGCTGGCCTGAGTGTGCAGGTTCTCCTGTAAGAGGTATTGCTACCTGCTGTCTGTAACACTGATGCCCGTACACAGGAAGGATGTCCATCATACAGGAAAGGTTAAGGGACCACGCCCACATGATGTAGGGATTTATAGTAGTTGGTTGCCATGACAGTGGTAATTGGAAGTACTACACAGCATGCTGCATGAAGGTAGCAAGTGGAGGACACTGATTGGTGCAGGGCTATCACCTGATCATGTGCATCACCTACAAATTCCATGCTGCAATCTATGCAAAGCAGCTGATTCCATTTACTGGAGAGAGACTGAGAGTGAGAGAGAGAGAGAGAGTGTGTACAAGGCACAGAACAAAAAAAAACATCCAGAAGAGTCTGCATTCCCATAACAGGTATGTGAAGTATATATGTATGTAATTGACCATAGTACTTTGTCCATAATAATAGGATAGATTATGTGGAATGATTTATATGTGCCTTCAGGTGTTGTAATGATGTTCAGCTGAACAACTGCTAAGTACAATAGGCTCCGTCCCTGTGGGTAGTGGGCCATACCCGTCAACTGTGCAGAGCAGCACTGACTAATAAGATGTAAGCCATCATAATGTGTGTTGTGTAATGGGAAGTATGTATATTACGTGGCCAACAGGTGGTGGTGGAAGTAATGCCATTATGATGGACACGTGGGTTCCACAGCCCACCTCTTGCAGGATACTCAGGTTAATCTGTATTGTAGCATGCAGGAATGCCATAGGTGTGTAATAGGGTTACCTGCAATCTGGCCCTACATATACCCCCCCTAATGTCAGGCTCTGTCCATATGTGGCACCTGTCGGTGTTGTAGCAAGGCAGAACAGTGCAGCTGTGCAGGAAGGTGCTGTGAGATTGTGGACCTGATGTCTGAATGTACCCCACATATAGGTATGCATATGTGTGTGTGTGTGTGTGTATATATATATATATATATATATATATATATATATATCTACATGTATGTCCACAAATATACAGATACCCATGTGTAGACATATATGAGCACATATATACATCACATATATCTACACATATATAGATATATACCTATATGCACATGTCTACATATATAGAAACACACACACACACACACATATATGCATGTAAATACATGTCCCCTATATTACTACCACAGTGCTGCATGCTAATGTGTGAGGCAACAGTACACATAGCAATACACACAGATATCTACAGCTGTCAGTGTGTGCAACATGGATGGGTATGTCACATGTGAACCCCTTGTTGGGACCACATTGCCCTTGTCTGTGAAGTATGGAATGGGAATATGGGGAAGTATGGCAGGTATAGTTGTGGAGGTGGTCAGGGTTGGTAGAAATAAAGGACAGGTTACAGGGGTGATATGTGACACATGTGGTGGGTAAACACCCTAGCTAGTGTGTGTGGTCTGTGATGTGGATGCCCCATGGGCCCCAATATGGACACAATGAGAACAAGCCTCCCACCCACTGCTACTCACAACAGCAGTCTATGTCCCAAAGATGTCTGGCCTGGAGGCTGAGCAGGAGAAGCATGTGGGCCCTGTGAATGTGTACTGGGTGCCTCAAGGTGATGTAGCACATCCCACATTTTGTCTGTGGAGCCCGCTATGGAACAGACCCTGGACCTGACCTTGGGGGACTGGGACAGGAACATGTCTGTGTATGCCTCCAAGGGGGGACAACATCCCCTGGGTTGGTTCCACCTGATGGTATTGCTGGACCAGTACACGAGGAGGCTCCAGTGAGAGTCATCCATGTGATGTGGCCTGGTAACATGGGCAGATGTGTTTGGAGAGGTGGTTGGTTCTGCTGGCCAATAGTACATATACATGCTAATGTGTCACTGTTATAGAACATATGTCAGTAGTAATAGTCTACACAATCCCAGAACATGTCCAACAGCATGTATAGATAACCACAATAACACAGAATGTCAGATATGCAGCACACGCATAGCAAGCATACCACCGGCATATATGGAACCATTGTAGCCCTGACAATGGCATGGAGGTGAATAGTCTGTAACAGGCCAGCAATGATAGTGTCCACACAGGGAACATGGTTACAAACACATTGCACAAAGTGTGGTACAGTACAATATCTGCCCCACTGGTGGGTATGCTGTAGCCATACCTATTGAGTTGTGTGTACAGTTTGTTGTCACTGATACAGTGGGGGGTGACAGTGATGTGTATTAAGAACTGTGGTAATCTTGCTGCATGACTTGCTCACACCTGTGTCCATCTTCATGTCTTTCAGGGACAATGTCTCATGGAAGACTGCCAGCCTGCACAGCAGCTGAAAATGAAATCTTGCTGATTGCACTCATACAGCACTATGCAACCTTGTTTGGCTGGGCTGCCCATGATCAGCAGGAGCAGACCACACTGTGGAATGATCTAGTCCACAGAGTCAATGATGTCGGACTGCACAACCACAGTTATGAGCAGGTCCGGCATCATTCTTCTGACCTGCTTTGCAATGCCCATCAGCATGTTGCTGCAGTCCGGGGGGATCACCTCACCACAGGGGGGGCCATGCTATCCATCACCCCCTGACATGTGTGGAAGAGCTCCTGGCCAGGCTCATGGCACCTGCCTATCGGGCCAGCCACCAACCACAGGACACCTTTGTGGAGGTGGATGCCACCCACACCAGCCAAGGAGCATGCAGGTAAGGCCACAGGGCACATCCATAGACTACTGTTGCGTATACATCCACATCGGTACAGGTAGATCATGCATATCTGACATGTCATAGATATATTTTGTTGCTGCATAGTAGTGATAAACAGATGTCCATATGTGGTAGTATTGTGGAAATGTACTGTTGATGTATTGTAATACTGCACCCACCCTGTAGCAGTGCCACAGGTGTGGCCACTGACTTTGTATCTCTCACCCTCTTATGTAGGTCCCTCTGGGATACCACCAAGGCAGCAGCCTGTAGCTGATGAGTATGGTTTATGTAGATGCTTGCCAATACACCAGGCATGTAATGGTGATGGTATATTCCATGCACACATCTAACACACCTACCCAGAATGCATGCTGTACATGTGCACATATTTTTGCTGTGAAATGCACGGCATCACAGGGGTGAACACGATGGGGTATTGGAAGGATATGTCAGACACCTGCATGATAACTTGCATCCTGTCATTGTGGAATGTGTCCACAGAGAGTAACATAATGGTGGGAGACATGGCCTACAGTAGGGACATGTTTGGAACAACACCCATATACAGTGCAACACCAGTGTATGTACCTGTAGGACAATGGCAAATTCTGCAAAGATACACTATGACATAAGGCATTACAGTAGTCCACATTATCAGCTGGGACTAGTCTGTAACATGTGGTGTTCAGTGTATGGGACACTGCAAAGTGACACACGTGTAGGGCTTACTTGTCATGCATCTGCGAAAAGGCTGAAGTAGGGGGAGGGGTGTCAGCATGACACATCAGTGCACTGCAGCAGGAATCATAAGGATGCTAAGAATGGTTGTATCTGCACATAGTCAGGTTCAGGACCTGTGGCACTCATAACCCTACCCCCACAGCAATAGTGACAGCAGTGTGTGAACACCAAGGGATGTGCACATGAGTAGACCTTGCAATCATGCAGATTAGGGAGACATGTGTAGGGAAGACTGAACATACACTGGCAAATGCAGATGGCCCACGCTGGTATACCCCTGTCAGGAGTAGTGACTGCTGTAGTACACACAACAAGAGGTGCAACAAACCGTCCTGATAAGGGTGTGCACACATATGCCCACAAGGTGTGTATACATCATGGTCAGCATCTGCACACCTAACACATTCCGTAGACACTGCATGTGAATGTTCAGGACATATGTCACATATCGGGCTCATGTACTGTTAAGATATGCGGTGATGTGGTCCAATGGCAGATCAAGGATGGGTGTGTCATATCAATAAGGGTGTGTACACCCCCCATAGCCATGGTATGCTCTGATGGTTGTCAGTGTAAGAGAATTGGATTGGTCACACATGGTCCACTGATGTTGAGAGCTGTAAATCAGACATCAGGTATTCACAAATGACATCTGTCCACATATCATCCCAGATATGTGTTGCTGGAAAACATAGGAGCTGTGAGCATTAAAGGTGACATAACTGACACAGTAGTACACATTTAGCAATGGGCTGTATACCTGTGAGGTGTGGTGCACAGTACATGGCAGAGTGCAGAACAGGTGCACAGCATTACTGTGTATATGGTTGCAGTGGTATCCAGTGGAAGGGGCTTCACCTAGTGACACAGCACATGCATCACACACATGTATACTGTTGCTAGCATGGATTGACTATAGCTGCACTGCATGCTGTTGGGTACTATATGTTATGCATGTTGACAGATGGGTAATAGGAGGACTGTGTGTACTATCATTGTGCAACCTCACCTGTATGTGTGTGTGTGTGTGTGTGTGTGTGTGTGTGTGTGTGTGTGTGTGTGTGTGTGTGTGTGTGTGTGCATCCTGGTGGGTAGTTAGTTTGTCTGTAGGGTCACTCTGGTGAAGTGGAAGGAGGTTGATGCATGTAGGATGCGTATGTGCATGTGTGTGTTTGTGTGGCCGGACATGTATGCACATGCGTGTTTGTGGGGTGTTCATACAGCACCTCCCTCTAGGATCATGCAGTACACAGACATAAGCTGCCACATTACACACCAGGAATACTTGTCATGTATGTAATCACAGGACAGCTGATAGTATAATATGTTCTGTAGCATGGAATAGGCATTGAGAGGGAAGGTAGACACCAGGTACACCCTTAATATCACATTCAGCAGAGAGGTCACCTACAACCCATGTAAGCAGCACTACAGATGACACTGGGGAAGTGCTAGTCAACACCAGGGAGTGTATCCATATATTACAGTTGTCACATGATAGGTGGATTGAGCAGCATATCTGGCATGTACTGATCATTACATACACATGACACACCAGTGCATGATATTATTGATTGAACATGGTAGCCCACACATATATAGGCCATGCTCATGATGTCCGGACATACACAGGGTGAACACCAAATGAGAGCAGTGAGGCCATCTAAAACCACTACACACAGGTCAGGCAGGTAATGTAGTAGCAGGTCTTTTTGTTGTCATCACTTGTGTAGGCATTGAGGACTGATATGTTAATGACTGATATCAATGGGTGTATGTTACCAAGTATGATGCAGGATGGGGTACACATGGAAATATATGTGGGACTGTCTGTAAAGTCACAGACAGGTAGGTATTACGGTGGTGTGTGTGTGGGGGGGAGGTGTACTGTTTGGCAATGCTGTACAGGTTTTAAAGTACATTTATTGTTTTCCCTCACAACTGGTGAGGTGGGTCATAGTCCTTCCTGCATGCAATCTGATGTTGGTGTCCATACAGACACCAAAGATGATGATAGTACTGTTGAGACATAGGTGGGGTTGTCAGGGGCTGACACTGGGCCATCATTTGATATCCCCTTTTTAGCCACCCCAACACCATACACAGTTTCAGTGCCTATACATACCCCATCACCAGTGGCCATAGCGGAGGGACAGCTGGTGTTTAGTGGCAGTGCACAGGAAAGTGTGGTAAACATGCCTACTGTGTCTGGTCACAGCAGGCATATCCAGATTCCTGGCAGGGCACCACATAGGCAGATGTCCCAGGGTGCTCATGGTAGGGCCACTGGACATCATGCCCCTGGCAGAGGTGACATAGCTGGTACCAGCAGGTGCATGTTTCAGGCTGTCATGGTGGCACAGGCACATATGGAACTTTACACTAGACAGAGCCTGAGGCTGCAGAGAGCTGCTATGACATCTGTAAGTGACAACGTCCATGAACTGTTTGGTGCCATCCGTACTTATACCAAGCTCATGGATAGATGGCATGGTGAGATGATGGCCCTCCTCGACCGTAGTATGTCCATGCTTGAACATGTGGTGGGGGTGTGGTGATGGCTGCATGGACGTAGGCCAGCAACACCAACAGCTGGCAGTCAACGTGGATGTGCTATGACACCAAGACACTCCCATAGTCACAGTACCAGCCCCGGCAGTGCAGGGGGCACTGTCCACACCACACCACAGCAGGCCATGTGCAGGGACCAGGTACCAGTGGACATTTGTCATCAGCAGGTGAGAGTAGCATATCGAGGTCTGTACCTAGATGTGCCCATGGAACCCCTAGCAGGCACAGTCCATGTATCCATGGCTGGAGGCAGTGAACTGCACACTCTGTCAGGTATGGTCTGCAGCTGTCCATAAACACCTGTGTAGGGCAGCTACATGGCAGAACTGTGTGCATGCATACCCACACACTATACAAACACACCTAGGGCAACCCCATACCTACACACACCACATCACCACACCCAGTTCACCTCAGTACACCCCTCACCCACACACATGGTGTTAAATGTATGGCCCACCCTTGGCCTCTGGCAAACCAACAAAACACCCTGTGCATATGATGATACCTATGCCACATCCCTGTTATCTATACCAACAATGCAGGGACAGGCTAATATGGTTCTGATGCACATGGTGACTGTACCACAGTGTACCACAGTACTGCAGTGTAACATGTTATAAGGAGTAAAGTGAAATGCATATGTGTCAGGTAGTGTAGCCATCCAGCAATGATACTTTATAGCTGTTAGTAACACTGGTTGATTGTGGTCTCTATAATGTTATCTGTTTGTGTTGTAGATGTACATGTGTCTGCACGGGGATGGTCTGTAGTCATATTCCACAATGGGGTAAGGAACTGTGGTGACACCATGGCTGTGACATATCTGGGGTACAGCTGAACACATGTCACAGGTTAGTATAACGGTTATTGCTTGTGCCACATGGACAGGTGACCCGCTGGGGTGTGTATACCTTGCAACCTGATATAGACCCATCCACATACATGCACACTGTTATTTGGAAACACTGGGACTAGACCCCTACCTAGGTATGTAGTGATACAGAAGTGTGTGGCTTATATTGCACACACAACACAGCATTCAGGGTGAGGTGTGTCCCAGGATACATGCAGAACATCCCCAGACATGTACAATATGCTAATGGGGGATGTAATGGGTGTATATGGACAATACATAATGTGACATACCTTCAGACTGTGTGTCTAATGTGTTACAGGTAGGCTGTACACAGAACATGCATAACTGGCCTGGATTGTGGTATCAGTTACCTGTATGGTTTATGGTGACAGTGGTGACCACAACGTGGTACATGGGACATATACCGGGTGTACCTTGGTGTAATGACAGTGTACACAGCACCCACATCCCCCAGTGGATATTGTACTCCCTGAAAACCATGATGACATTCTGCCATACCCACCATCACACATTGGCCACAACTGCGATACAACCCATAGTATACCCCAACAGTGGTACTACAGGGATATAAAACACCAACCATAAAAAAGGAATAAATGTAAAACAACAGACGAAGAATACACTCGATTTAAATTGAGTGTATTCTTCATCTGTTGTTTTATGTACTACAGGAATATGCATCTAATGCACATGCCACACACATAGTAGGGTGTTGCAATGTCATGCCTCACCTATGGGCAGCAACAACACTATCTGTACTACTGTGTGGCAATGGGTATTGTAATAGGGGGTATGTGGCCTCGGAATGCTGTGACCTACAGATATAGGGACATGCATACATACACACATTTGCCAGAACACAATGAGTATCCCATGCCTACCAACCCATTTGTACATCACTGTTGTGCTGGTACTGCGAGGCTCATGTAGCCACTATGGGGAGGAGCTTATGTCCCATACAGCAGCAGCCACAACTGACTATGGCAATGAGTGTTGCAGTGGTTGTGAAGGCTCTCATGGAATTCCCAAGTACAGGTGTGCTAAGACACAGACACTGCTATACTCAGTCATGTACACGTGCACGTGTCAGTACAGGGGTGCATCGCTGCAGGTGGTCATAGCTGTGTACCTAGCTATTGTCCAAGGAGAAATGGGTTTTGTAGGTTTGTGTGTACAGTGGTATCCTGCCACCTGCCAAGTGGCAGCAGGCGATCTATCGACAGACACTACTGTGGTGACCCTCAGGGTGAGAATGACACGCATCAGCCAATCCTCCAGGTGCCTCCTGCACATGGCCACTGAGGTGATCAAGTTGACATGTATGCAACATGCATTACAACACATGGTTAGTGTCTGTGATGGAGACCTGTACCCAAGCATGTTCTGTTGACTGTGGTAGTGTAGTGGAGGTACCCATGGCATGTGGTGTGTACAGGGTGTCATCTCCTGTATGTGCCAGTTTTTACACAGCTGGGCAGACATGTCAGTGTCAATCAAGCTTAGGTTGCCTGTACATATCCCAGCTGGATACCTGCCATCTGCACAGCTGCATGGCTGTACAGGGACTGACAGTCATCAGCTTGGCAAGTAGCTATGCAGTAGGATGAGTGTGTTAACAGATAGACATTTGACAATAATATGTATGCCATAACTACATGTCAGAGTGGCGTACAGCAACAGTGGTCCCTCTCCATAAAGGTGGTGCCTCAACGGATCCTGGAAACTATCTCCCATAAGCCTGACTAGTTAGCTGGCTTGGAAGCTATGAAAGGGGAAAGGATCATAATAAACATAATAAAAGATGATAGGACAAACCACTGGATCCTACCCAGTTCGCTTTGTTAAGGGCAGATCCTGCCTCTTAAACCTGGTTGATTTCTTTGAAACAGTCACCAAGGCCATTGGAGGGAAGGTGGTCCACACAGCCTACCTGGACCTCGCAAAGCCTTCGATATAACACCCCCACGGGCATTATAGATAAGCTCACCAGCTTAAATATAAACCCCTATGTCACTAGATGGATTGCAAACTGGCTCAAGGACAGAACCCACATGGTTAGAATTGCTGAGCCATGTCAGGCTCCAAACCAGTTACCCTGGGACCTCTTGTTCGGTATATATTTCGGGAGTACAGGCCAACACGGAAGGACTGGTGGCCGACCAAGTTCTAGATGACTGTAACTGGCCTGCCATAATCGACTCCAGCTGACACAAGCATCCTCCAAAGGGCCTCATAGAAACAGACAACTGGTGCCAGTGCCATGGCCTCAAGCTAAATGCCAAAAGTGTATAGTCATCCCTTTGGCAAAACAAAGTGCCCACAAATTACCACATAGGTGGAAAATCCATTACACAGAAGAAGTATTTAGGACCTGGGGACCCCTTGATATAAATCTCTCATTTGGGCAACCACGGCGGCCAAAGTGGTTAGTATAGCCCACCTAATCATGAACATCTAGATCAGGGAGGTCATCGCCATTCTTTACTCATCCTCATCAGGCCCATAATTGAGTCCAATGCCCTTTTGGGATGCCTCCAATGCCCTTTGGGATGTACCAGACACCTGCAGCAACTGGAAAGACCCCAAAAGTACCTCACCAAGAGGATCAAAGGGCTCAAACAGATGCCATATGCTGCCCGGTTAAAGAAACTGTGCCTGACGATATAAAGCATGTCCAACCCGGAATTAATGGACATGCTGCCCTCAGAAAAATCCAATCCCGTGAGCGCGGGCTGAGAGACTTGAACCTCAGCACTGAAATAAATAGGACATGCTGGAGGGACAGATTCATAACCCAGAGGCTCCCTTCACTCTGGAATAAAATCCCAGTCCAGGTTAGGCAGAGTCCCTCACTGACTCTCAAGAGGAATCTTGATGAGTGGATGGGAGATCAGGAGGTTTACCCCGGTATCACTTCTGTGTCACTGTTAGATAGAGGCACAGTATACTAACCTCGAAAGGGCATAGCAAAATAAATTTAAAATGGGTAGCCAAACACATTCTGGCTAGGCTTATAAATGCCCTAGGGCAGATAGCCTAGTATGAACCTATGAACCTATGAACCTATGAACGTGTGCTGTGCAGACAGTAGTCTACAGTTACATTCCACATATCGGATCATTACCCAGTAGGGGTTATATACTGTGACAAATCTCACACATTAGGGATACAACAGGGAGGCCTCTGAGTCCAGTTATGCCTGCAGGTGTTCCTGTTATCAGTACTACAGTTAGCACTCTGATCTTGCCTGGGTAAGCACTGTCAACAGTAGTACCACCATGATACACTACATGCCAGTGTGACAGCACATACCCTGGGCTACTACCCATGAATGTCACACATTCACATGGATAACAGTGCTGTACAGGCCTCAGATACATCTGTGTCTCACACATGGCACTCACACCCCTTGCTACTGTAATGACAGCACATAGGCACATGTATTGTACAGGGTATTACATCAACATATTACAGATGTCATTACCCTGCTATGTTATCAGACTGGGTGGTGTAAACTGATTACCAGGGCTAAGCCACGCTTAGCAAGTATCAACATTGTTGCAATATAACAGCTGAGCTGATTTGCGCACTGGTAAGCACAGCCTACACTGTGTAAGTGCCCGTGCATTTACCCATAACTTAGCACTGCTTAGCTTCACACAAACCCACGCAAACCCGCTTAAAGCTGCTCAAAACTGCCTTAATCACTCTGTATCCAACAGCCCTTGTTCTGCTAAGCAAAAAAATGAACAGCCCTTGCAGGCCTTGAACCCAGGACCCTGTACACTACAGTCATAGCACTTAACCACTACACCATGACCACTGGGAAGACAGCTGTTGTTTTACCAATATATCTGTCAATACACATATTGATTAGTATTGAACAATTGCCTTTACTTCCACAATTGTGTAGTACTTGTTATTAATATGACTGTTGCATCACATATGTTGTTTTTTCATAATGTACACATAGCAGATACATACGGTGGGATACATCTGGCAGGGTATACACAACCGTGAGGTTTACACATGATAGGAATATGGATATCTGCATATAATAGGTCGATATATGTCTACATTTACATACACATATATACTCATACATATGTCTGTATACACATCCGTATAGTGAAACATATATATGGCCATGTGTACATCTCTTCATATGTATAGATACACACACACAGACACACACACACACACACACACACACACACACACATATATATATATATATATATATATATATATATATATATATATATATATATGTATATATAGCTATATATGTATGCACATCTTATGTGTACAGATATGCCTATTTATATGGATATATATGTAGATATCTATAATTATATGTGCGTACATATCTCTTCTGACATACTTTTTACTGTCAATATATATGTAGATATCCATACGTATATGTGCATATGTATCTCTATCTGTATATGTGTAGACATATATTGCTCTGTATATGTATATATCTGAGTGTTTATATGTATATATATATATATATATATATTTATATATATAAATATGTATATGTGTGTGTACATATACATATCCATCTATGTATGCCGATATGTATATGTGTATATATCTATATAGATATATGAATAATTATATATACATATATGTTCACCATATGTCCTGAACATGGAGTGGAGCCCTACCTCAGCCCCAATAGTCCCAACCTCTTAGTGCAAGGGGATGTCAGGTATGTATTGCAGGTATATTTGTAGACTATTGCTACTGTAATAGGGGTTGTCTTCACAGACATGTTGTGTGTGGGAGGTCACATCTGCTTTTAACATGTGTGACATTGGGTACTGACAGACATCCTAAGGACATCATAGTACAGTACCACTGCTAGCACAGTAGTGATCCGGTGGACTACAGCAGAGATATGGCCATTATATGGGGTTCCTATCATTTTGTCGAAACTTCAGCCATTCGAACAGCATATGTTCGAAATGTGAAGTTCAAAAACTGATTATCGCGAAGCTGCGGAACACCGAATTCTTTCCCAGGGAAAGAATTCAGTGGGCCGTTTCTGTGGCTTTGCGATTTTCAGCACTGTGGTGGAAAGTTATGGGTCGGGTTCAGGTAATTGTGTGGACGTTAGGGTTAGGGTTTGGGTTAAGGTAAGTGGATAGATACTAGTGTATGTACGATAGTAGTGTATGTACAGTTTAGTGTAGGGTTAGATGTAGGATTTTAAGTGTATGTGTGTGGATTGCTGTTTTTTTGGTGTGCTTTTGTTGTGTGTGTGTTTCTTGGAACAGCGAAAAAATCACTGTTCTAAGCCTTCGACGGTTTTGCACTTCGATTTTAGAAGTTCGAACATATGGTGTTTGAACTTTTGCCATTTCGACGAAGTGATATAGACCCAATATATGCAGACAGTCTGACATACTCTGGTCAGTCCAGAGGTAGACAAAGAACCCCTTAGTGCAAGACATGTGGACCAAGCCTGACAATGTGGATGTTAACAGCCATGTAGATGGGTATATCACGTAAATATTGGTATACATTTGCCCCCATAGGTTATGCATTCACACACCCCTGTCTGTCCTGACACATAATAACTGCTGGTACAGAGGTGCCACGGCCACATCCTACCCACTAGTTAGTGATATGCATCTGTACAGCATCCCACTGCTTTGTCTGACATACATGACTGTTATGGTGGCCCGGCAGCAGTACATCTGGCAAGTATCTGGACATAACATCTCACTGGGTAAGTACACTAAGCTGCTAGGCATGTAACAAAGCACTGTGCAGGCTACAGACAGACTGCCACAACACTGGCCTACATTTCCTATGGGAGAATACACATGTACCTGCATATATAGCAGACTCTACAGGCATGTCACAGCACAGAGTAACAGACACCTGTGTGAAAGTGCATAACCACAACCAATGTGAACACAGCCACAGCCACATATGGAAACCTAGCATAATATTACAGTATATGGACTATCTGATCAACACCATCATTCTCATATGTGCCACTCACATACTAACCCTACATATTCTAGGCCGCTACACTGTGTTCCAATGCCTGTCTGTGGTATGGGATATGTGTGTGTTTGGCCATACAAACATGTAAGTTAATGGGGTAACATACAGTGGAGCAGCATGTAACATCAGATAGAACAGGACCAAGATCAATGACATCTACCACAGTCTGTACCAAGGCCAAGGTACATATTCACAATACACACATTGTAGACAATCACCATACATACACAGACCTCATTACTGTACACACAACCACAGAATGCCCAGGTTATGTCCTCAAATATAACCCCTACTATACATAACATGTGTAGCAGTCTGATATCTCACTGGCTTGTTATCAGATATGATGTCAATAAATATGGTATACAGAACATATGCACCTCGCACTGCATGGCATATGTACAAAGGTGGACAGAGTTGTGGCTGGAGGCACAAAATACAGGGCCAATATTGACATGTTGCTGTGATAACCTCATACATTTACTGTTGTAACAGGGTTTGTTGCAACATATGTCCTATGAGGGATATGAAGTCAGTAACTCCCATGTCTGTCACTATGTTCTAACTGCAATCCTCCCACTATTCTTCTGCTATTCACAGATAGGTGCTCTGTGGATAACACAAGAAATAAAAGGCACCACACACTGCCCAGTCTGCAGATGAACCTACAGATGGGGATTCCTCATAAACATAGCACTAACATGACATGTATTAAAACATGTAGGACAGCCATATTCACACACACCCTGTTAACCAGCATTACTCCAAATACACTATAGCAGAACTTACATTCTGTAGTCATGTCAGGCGCATCCCCCTCTTGTGTGTTGGCCTGTTTCCACAGTGTATGTTGTTAGAGTTAAATCCACAATCCATCTGTGATGCTGTTTGCCAAACAACAGATCTAGGTCTTGCTCACAGTGAATGAAAAGGCCCAACACCAACATGATGTTCCTAGATATTGGAGTGTGTTTCCATGCAATTGGCTATGGGAATGTTACCACAGCTGTTCCACATGCAATCAGTTAGAGGAGGGCTGCAATTCATGCAGAGGCCATCAGCTGATCATGAGCATCACTTACAATACACATGCTGCTGCCTAAGCAAAGCAGATGTAAGTCTCCACATCCACCACAAAGTGAGTGAGAGAGGCAGACAGAGGCAAAGATAAGTCAGGGAGGGGTGGGAGAGTAAAACTTAAGCATGTCTGTGTCACACACCTACCAGTACCGGGTATCAAATGCCTGACTGACTATGTATTGCTATCACATGTCTGTGCAGTTATTGGATGCACCACATAGGTTACATGTTGAGGAGCCCTCCAAACGTATATGTGATGATAGTGACATCTGCAACAGTGGCATGGTAGCTATACAGTAGGTGTAGTACACGTGCCTGTCCACATGAACAGGTGTCACCGTCAACACAGCCACACTCTCTCAGGGGGGACCCACACATTTACACACTTGGCAGGGTCAGAAGGAATACAACTCACTAGTTAAACCACAACACTACGTACTGTGTAGCACCTGCATGCACCACTGTTATCTGCGGCGACCAGTGGTATGTGAGGGGGAGGCATCTGACATCAGATCAGCAGCATGCCAATGAGGCCGGTGGTGAGTGTGTGTGTGGGAATGTGGTCATAGGCCCACACACAGACACACACACACAGACACTGGGTGCCAGTAAGCTTCACAGATGTGTAGTGGTCGACTGTGCCAGACTGTGCCAGATGGCTATACAAGGCTAGGCCATGGGTATACCTTGGCAGCAGGCCACATGACAATGGTCTGCAGTGTGGCTCAGGGGTGTAGTGTCTGGATTGGCCCACACAGGTGGGTATTGTATTCACCATTCAGTCATCTGGGTAACTATTGTGTGTGGCCAATGCTGTGCATTGCTTGCCCATGTATGTGTTCCTTAGTCCATGACATGGGTGGTGTCTGGGATGTGCACACATCCCAAATGCATGTACAGTGACATGTCAAACTGTACCTGGGGTGTCTGGCCCATGTTGTGTACACAGATTGTTATCATCAGATGTGCCAGTCCTGGCCTCATGTGGCGGGAACTGGTAATGGACAGCAGGTTGACCCTGCACCTACATTGATAGCTTGATACAGGTATTCCCTGGTGTCAGTGGCATCTGTCCATACAGGGCATGTGTTTAAGGCATGGTATGTCCCTTTTGTGCCACATTTGATGGCACCACAGGTGTTGCAGGTGTCCAGTGGGGAACATAGGGAAGGTGCACTGTCTGCATGTACGTGCCTATTGGACTGATGGACAGGGTACCATGCCCTCGGTAGCCCACTGAAATCACACCATGGTTACTATCAGTGGGCAATATGCAGGGTACTACCAACATAGCGGTTGTTGCCTAGGCAAGTGTGTGTGTGTGTGTGTGTATGAGACATGGGTTGAGAGTGTTCTCTGGATAATACAAGGGTTGCTAACTTTGTTCACCAGGCCTTGTTGTTACATGTAGGGATATGGATTTGCACCACAGCCTCTCAGTTATTTTACATCTGTTATCCCTGTAAGGTGCACATTGTGACATATACTAGGGCCACCATATAAGAAATTTGCAAAACCGGCTCTACAATGGGTCAAGTTCTTACACACTCACAGCCACCTCCACACAGGATATGAATGACAAACACAGACACAGAAATGCACACACCTGCCATGTCTGGGATGAGAACTCCTACCTAACTAGTTCTTTACACTACAGCACTACACAGTTATAGGACATGCCACAGAGATTACTGGAGTACTCCTTCCCCAAAGATGTATTTCACAGTGAATGACATCAGCAGGCTTGCCAAAGTAGGGCATTTGAATTTTAGTGAGTGTGACTAGCCTAAAAAGTATTGCTCCCTACACAGTCATAGAAACACACACACAAACATCCACACCTGCCATGTGTGGGAATAGAACCCCTATCAGGGTTCTATATCACATTACACTGTTATAGGATGTGCCATGGAGACTACAGGAGTACTCCTTCCCCAAAGGTGTATTTCACAGTGAATGACATCAGCAGCCTTGCCAAAGTAGGGCATTTGAATTATACTGAATATGACTAGCCTAAAAGGCATTGCTCCCTACACAGACATAGAAACACACACACAAACATCCACACCTGCTATGAGGGGGAATATAACCCCTAGCAGAGTTCTAGATCACACTACAGTATTACTCTGTTATAGGCTGCACCACAGGGATTACTGGAGCTCTCTTTCCTCAAAGGTGCATTTCACAGCGAATGACATCAGCAGCCTTGCCAAAGTAGGACATTTGAATTGTAGTGAGCATGAGTAGCCTAAAAATCAGTACTCCATACACAGACAGAGAGACACACACACAAACACACAGTTGCCATGTCAGGGATTAGAACTCCTACCTAACTAGTTTATCACGCTACAGCAGTATGCAGTTATAGGACACGCCATGGCAATTACTGGGCTACACTGTACCCAAAGGTGTATTTCACAGTGAATGACATCAGCAGCCTTGCCAAAGTAGGGCATTTGATTTGTAGTGAGTGCGACTAGCCTAAAATGCATTGCTCCCTACACAGACAGGGACAAACAAACACACATATAGCTGCCATGTCTAGGATTAGAACTCCTACCTAACTATTTTATCACACTACAGCAATACGCAGTTATAGGACATGGCATGGAGATTACTGGGCTGCACCTTTCCCAAAGGTGTATTGCAAAGTGGACGATATCAGCAGGCTTGTCATAGTAGGGCTATGGGGAGGGCAGTGTGTGTGCATGGGCCATAAACCATTAATCTAGAGGTTGGCACACCACATGCGGGCACACTCATGGTTATATTCCACAGGTACGTGTATACAGCTGCTAGATGACTACTTCCTTGTACAGTCATGTTGCAAAGCTAGCACTTGCACCACATAGTCTGTAATGCTGATGGATACCAGTGGCTAATGTCTACAGTAAGTGACATTTACACCTCATATGGTTGTAGCCATTTGGCTGTGTGCTGGGTGGGACAGGCCTCATAATGGATGGCTCCTTGTCACAGTCACTCTCTTCCACACATCTATGTATGTCCACTTTTGGCTTATTATAGTGTGATGTCCTTGGATATATGTCTGTATTCCTATTCACTGTGTGTGCAAAGCATGACTGGTGCATACTGAGGAGTGTCTGCACTAACATCTGCAACTGCCAAATATGTATGGTCCACTGTTGTTTGCAGACATGTGTTTCATTTGTTTGTGTGAGCATGCCCAGTATGGCCTTTGAGTATGTTGTTGTCTGACATTGCCTTCATTGCCTTCATTTCTTTAAGTGTGTGAGATTGCCCAGTATGCCCTTCTGTACTGAATGTGCGGATCGATTCCAGGTAGTTTGTACTCCAGTGCAGACCTTTGTGTTGTACACCTACAGGTAGCAAACTGTTTCTGCCGGGTATCCATTGATCATTTGGCAATATGGGGACAAAGTGTACAGGGGATAGTGTGTACTGTAGGTGATTGTGTCTGTGCTACTTCAGCTACAGTGTATAACAGTACACATGTCTGAATAGCAGAGATATTCAGACATGTGTACTGTTATACACTATGATGTTTTCTGTCCTCATGTGCTGTCAGGTGGACATTCTTGCTCACAGTGATGTCTTTGGGGACAAGATTGACTGTAACTGTGTCCGGTATTGTGGGCAGATGCCTACATATTCATGGTAGGTTATGCCATTCTGGAGGGGGAGCTGCAGACACTTGTTGCTGGTTCTGTGTATCCAGTTCAGCACCTTGGTACAGCGCTGACAGAGGATCTCATACTTGTACATCCATCGACATGACAGTACGGCCTTATCTTGCTGTGGCAATACCTCACAGCTGTACAGATTCACACAGGTTACCCAGAGGCAGGGGCCATGAGTCATGACATTACCCCTATTGTGGTGTGCAGGCAGGTATGTAGCCACCCATTTATGTGTTTTCAGCCAGAGATAGTGTGTGCACAGAGCTTTGTGTCAGACCTTGCACATTCCATGCTGCCCATGCTCCTATCCCCCCTCTGTTATTCTATCCTCTTCCATACATTATGCATACTTTCTCTGATACTTTCCTTAGGTTATCACCCCATCACAGCTGTGTTTTGGTGTTGGTCCACAGTTCACGCAGTGGGACATGGTGGACATGTTACTGTGGTCTGTCCACATGATCTTGCATATGGCTTATGTGGAGTGTGTTATGTTGTTATATGGGTGTCCATGACATAACATGCATTGGAAGTACGTGTGAGCCACAGGCCTTTGGCAGAGGCCTGTGAGCCATTTGATGTTGATGCAGGCCAGATGTAGCAGGCCATTGTATTGTCAGTCCTACAGTCTCAGACCGCCATACATTATATTCCCCTGGGATAACAGGGTAGGTGTGATAGGTGTTCATGCCAATACCTTCTATCAGTCTTGCTCAGAATGTGTGGATGCTGGCAGGGTGATGAACCATCTTTGGCCCCCTGGACCTCTTAAAGTGGTTATAGACAATACCAAAGGCATTTGGTACATCCACAAGCAATGGGGGGGGGGGCTAGGTCATATCCCCTTTGCAGAATAGCCATGTTAACTTGGAATATAGCTTCTTAGCATAATCTCACTCTATATGTATTCTACATTCCCTCAGAGCAAAATTGTGTGGCAGACAGGTTGAATAGGGCCAAGGCAGACCCTAATGAATAGAAACGCGATAAGCGGGTCTTCCAAAATTTGATCCATCTGTGAAGAGTTCCTCAAGTAGACCTTGTTGTCTCCTCATTAAACAATCAGACACCAAGATTCTGTTCCAGGGCTCTGTGCAAGAAGGCCTAGAAGACAGATGCCTTTTCTTTTTCTTGGACGGGAATGTTCCTGCATCCTTTTCCATCCTTTTCACTAATACCCAGGTTATTTCTGCAGATTCAGAAGGAATCCTCCAAAATCATTGTGGTAACTCCCTTCTGGGCCAGGCAACCATGGCTCTCCCTTCTTTTGGAAATGGTCAGGGGCAATTACCACAAGCTTCCTCACAGATTGAATCTACTCATACAAGAACAGGGTCTTTGACACACACTGACATCAATCATCTTCAATTGACTGGCTACATGATAGGGTCTTAATTCCTTTTAGGCATCTGTTTACTGATGACATACAGTAGGTACAAATGGAGGCAAGAAAGACTGCTACTAGAAAATCATATATTAGCAAATGAAAAAAAAAATGTTCTAGTTGATGTCAACAACATAACCAGCATCCATTCAGGGCTAGTTTTCATTAGCTTTACAATATTTGTGAGAGTTATTATCCTATGGCCTTTCTTATTCCTCTATCAAGGTTCTTTTATCAGGCATTTCATAATGACTGCCAATGCTCCCTCCCTTTTCAATGTAGTCTCATGTCAAAATATTCTTGAAAACAGTTTTGCAAAAGTGGCCTTCATGAAAAACCCTGGCCCCCTCCTTGGGATCTTAATTTTATGCTAGAGGCTAACATTTGCTCCATCTGGATCAGCTAATCTGGCTGACTTGAGGTTAACATGGAAAACAGTTTTACTGATTGCTCTGACCTATGCAAGAAGGGTATCTGAGTTGCAAGCTGTTATGGTGAGTCAACCCTACCTCATTGTCCATAAGAACAGGGTTTCTTTGAGAAGTAATCCTTCTTTAATGTTAAAATAGTATCCAAAGTTACTTAAGCCAGTGTGCATCTCCTAGTTTTCTTTTCTGAACCTAAAAATGAAGGAGACAGGATACTCCATACCTTGGATGTCCACAGACAACTCAGGTACTATCTTGACAAAATTAATTCTTTCAGATCTTGAGATCAGTTGTTCGTTTTTTGTGAAGGTAAGAAGGGGCAATATGTGTCAAAACAGACTATTTCCAAATGGTTATTTAAGGCTATTATTGTTGAACTTGCCATAACAAAACTATTCTAGACAGGGTCAAGGCCCACTTTACCAGGGCCTTGGCTTCATCTATGGCTTTTTTGGAAATGGCTGGATTCTAGAAGTATTCTAAAAGATACTACTTGATAGTCTATGTGTATTTTTACAAAGCACAGATAATAGGCAAGAGGGTGCAGAATTTATTGGAAAAAACTGTCAAAGGAACCAAGGTATTGGGAGAAAATAACTAGAAAGGGAAAGGTAATAGAATGGGAAGAGGCCAAGAATTTATATGGATTGCAGGTTAGAGACTGCCTTCCCTATCAAGGATTGGTATCAGAGTATAGGCAAAGAGAAAGAAATAGGGGGCTCCTAAATGAAACACCAGCACTGGTAGAGTTTTTAATAGACTCTAGAACAGAAGCAGCTGTTAAAAAAGGAACAATTAGTAAAGCATATAAAATATTGCATGATAATTATAAGAATCAATCAGAGGAGCTGAGAAAGGATTGGGAAGAGAGAGACTGGATAAGCAATTCACAAAATATATATATATATATATATATATATATATATATATATATATATATATATATCCCAAATATGCAACAAAGTCTAGAAGATTTAGGATCTTTGCCTGGAAGTGTTTACATAGGTATTTTATACCCCAAGTAAACTCCAAAGAATTTTTTCCTCGGGTGGATAGCAAATGCTGGAGGTGTGACAGTCAAGAAAGAGGTAGCTGGGAACATATTTTTTTGGGAGTGTAATGAGCTGGCAGACTTTTAGGATTCCCTGCAGACCACTCTGTTGGAGATGCTGGGTGAGCAGGTTGGACTGACTGAGGAGATGATTTTTTGAGTTATGCTACAGAATTAGAATTGCCTAGACATAGTAAAGCCTTGTTGGGCTAATTATGGTGGCTGCCAAAAAAAGCAATTACAAGAAAATGGAAATCAAAGTCTAGACCAGCTTTACTAGAAGTAGTGAATATAGTAACAAAGCTAAAACAACTGGAATTGGGATCTTTAGAAAAGGGAAGGAGCAAACTACATAGGAAAAAATAAAATGGGAATTGTGGGAACAATATATGCAGAGCAGGAATGAGGTTTAGAGGCAGGATTTGAATTAAACATATAATGCTTAATTGACAATGACTGAATGGTTTATAAGTGATGTATAATGTTTACAAGCACAGTTGTTTCAATGGTGTCTGTGATGTAAACAGTTTGCAACTAAAGTGATATCATGTTGTATGTTTTTCATTTATATAAATGTAAGATTGCCTCTGTCATATGTGTAAATTTAATAAAGAGTTTTTGGAAGAAAGCACTATAAGCTTAATTCCTTCTCTAGGTTCAGATCAAGCTTTACTAGGACCATTTCCAGGGCTTCTGGACTGTTCTTCTTCTACTTACCAAATGTAGTTATCTATGGTAATCTACCCATATAGCTAAGGCTACTGCAGTATTGATCAGCATGATGAATATAGTACAGCTGTATAAGCTGAACCAGGGACGTCAGGAGGCATACTGACTAAACGCATTTCAGTACAGTTTATCTGGAGTGGGGGGTAGAATCTGGCTGGTTGTAGGACCCAGGATTTGTGAAGTCAGCAGTCTGTTGTTAGCTACAAACCAATGGCTGCTGATTGGTCCAGAGACTCCTGCTTTAGTTGCTAGAAGTTGTGAGAGAGAGCGCGTGCGTGAGTACGTGGTAGTCTAATTCCAACTCCAGTTCCACTTGACCTGCTTGCTTTGGATATCTTTATATTTGTGTATTGCTGCAGCAGTCTAGAGATTTGTACCTGGGTAACCTGGCTGAATCATTTTATGTAAGTTATTTTAAGTTTTACATAATATCGCAGTCTTCGCAGACTCAGAGACGCAGATGCAGACTAGTAAATTATCAATTAAGTGAACTGGTGGCAGTTGCTGATTTTTGCAACTTCGCAAAAGCATTTTTTTTTTTTTTTTGGATTACATGCAAGCATGCTACTAGTAATTGCTGCTTTTATTATTTTCCTTGGCAAACAGCTTTCTTTAAAATCACATTTGTGCCCAGGCTAGCCCTGCCCTAGTGGGTGCCAAACTGTTTTGTCAAGTATAAAAACCCGGCCGGGAATATGTACTTGGCCTTGCTAGATTCTTATTTATACATTTATTATAGTGGTTTTTGTTTTCCTTTGTGATATATTTTAACTGTAGCAAAATAACTACTGAAACATAATGGTTTCCCTCCACTGATGGGTTCAAGTGGTAAACTGGAGCACGACTTGCCGGCTTCTCATTGCCAGGGGTTTGGTATTACACCATTAAGAAAAACAACATTTTAAGTAAGATATTTCTTCTATATTAGTGAACTCAGTATGTTTTCTTTTAATATAGCTTGCTATTGACTTTCCCATCATGCATTTTATGTAGTAGTTCTAGGTTTATTGTTAACTGGCTTTCAGTCCAACACTTTTTAAGTGGTGTGTGTGTGTATGTATGTGTGTGTGTGTGTGTATATATATATATATATATATATATATATATATATATATATATATATATATATATATATATATATAAAATTTGTAAAAAAAAATATTTTATATCTGACCTTGGATAAAAGTTTGCTATTGTTGGTTATTGTACTTGTAATGTTTATGATGATGCCAATATATGTTGTTTTTGCTAGTAGAATAATCTAAATTCTGTGGCATTTTTGCTTTACTTGTCTTCCCATGCTGTTTTCTGACTGGTTGTGTCAACTCAACTTTGTAAGCATGGGCACGCAAAAGTGATATTCGCGGTCTTGTTCTGTCAAGCAACGTAGT
Source organism: Protopterus annectens (assembly GCF_019279795.1). Lineage (NCBI taxonomy): Eukaryota > Metazoa > Chordata > Ceratodontiformes > Protopteridae > Protopterus > Protopterus annectens. Next base: position 793,783,058 of record NC_056741.1, on the reverse strand, counting down.
AGGCTTGGCTACTGTTTTCTGTCGGGGAAGTAATCCGGCAAAACCGTGCAACTCAAGTGCTGAACATTCAAAAAATAGTACTGTGATTTTATTTTTCTTTTGGTATTGTCTGGTTTCTTCTAGTCTTTTTTCTCATAAAGTGAGACTTGACTGCATACCTCTCAACTGTACAGATTAGCTCCCTCTCATTATTCTTTTCAATATGGTAACAACTTACTTTATTCCCTCCATTTATTTGCACTCAGTGCGGTTAAACCTAGTTTAATGGGTTACCTCATGTCTGAAAACATGTTCTCCTTATCTAATGTCAGGAAATCTAGTCAGAATATTTCAGGCATATTTAAGAGATTGTTTAGTGGAAATGCAGCATTAAAATTCGGAAGTAGTCTTGATTTTTTTCTGTAACTACCCCTGTGGGCTGCACAAAATCGAAGCCTCTATAAACACTGCATCAACACCCCAGAACCTTCACATTCCTTCTCCTGGCTGCCATGTTTTAAACGTTTTTTACCTTTCAAACAGGCGGGTCCATCTTTCCTCCCGCTTTTTTTGTTTTTCTTTTTGAAAAATAGCATAAAGGCTCCACAGACTGGTGGTCCCTTTGCCTGATAAAAGTCAGGATGCAGTTACCAAGGACCCACCAAGCTGTTTGTGTTAGCTTTACAAGAGTTAGAATTATTAACATTTTGCAAAATGTCACTCATTATATGTAATTACTGGCTACGGTCAGCCATATACCTCTCAACTTCATAGTACAAGAAATCTGGACAGAGCCTAAAATAATGGGGGACAAAAGCCCAAAAATGACAGATTTTAAATATTGTTCTTAGAAACTTAGAAAGTTACTAGAATAACAAGAATTGGATTATATTGAAAAAGAACTATGCAAACTGGATCCAAAGTTTCAAACAAAGCGCAGGGAGGAGACGGAATAAGTAACAATGACTTGAGAACACTTCAATCAAGAACTTATACTCTTTATCGTGGTATGCAAACCAGAGGCTGACACAAGCTTAATAGCGCATGCTTGGAAAAACTATGAATAAAAAAAACTAATATTATTACATACATATTTACTTGGATGACTATTCATTTGTATTTGTATTTATAATTTACGTATTGTGCTGTCAGAAATATTGTCTCGCTTTGCATTATTCAAAGTTGATCTTCTGAGTTTGAAAACGGTCAGTACCAAATAATGCCTGTCTCAGAGGCATATACTTCATGTGGGTTGGGTAATATTAGGAATAATTAAACTAATGCAGGTCACAATACTTACTTGGTAGTAAATATTGACTGCCATATAACTATGAAAGTGAACTTCAGTATCTGAATGGAAAAAAAAAAGTTGAATCTGGATTTTGGCACTGTACCATACCTCTCAACTGACCAGATTTTTGCATTATATTTTTGGTATTTTCCTTCTAAAATTTGTGGTTTTCTCTTAAACCATTGAGAACTCAAGCCATGAAATAAGGACTGACATTTAATTTTCTGACTTCAAACCCTTCAGAAAATATGTGCTAACATATGTCCTGTTATTCTAACATTGTTCTAAGTTTTAAAATCTGTCCTTATTTTGGGGCCTTTGTTCCTCATTATTTTTGGTTTTGTTCAGATTTCTTTAAGAGGTTGAGAGGTATGCATTGAACCATTGTAAGCAAAAAGGCAAGCCAATGTAACAGTGTTGTATTCTGTTTAATAAGCCTTGAAGCTTGAGCTGCTGTAGGTGGTTTAAACTTTAAACTGGCTCCGTTACCTTCTAGTTAATAAAGCACTGTAATGTGCACGCACAGTGCACACTGCACACTCGTTATAACACTAGCTTTTAGGCTGCTTAGGCAGCAGCTGTTCTCTCCCCAACCCACTGCAACTCTCTCCACTGGTAAACTTGTATCTTCTATAAGTCCCTCTGCACTTTGTGTTTTGAATAGGTCTTTTCTATAGGTTTATGCGAATGTACAAACTCATGACTGCTTTGCACTGTAGTCCTAAAGAAAGTTTTTTTCATTTTTTTTTTTTTATATTTTTGTAGCTTTGGAGATAAGTGTAAATAATTTAATAAGGGCTACGTTAGCTCATGGGTTTATGGACTTGTTATATGCTGGCTTTGGCTTACTTTCATTCAGTATGCATTTTTAATTTAGTTCAGTTATATTGGTAGTGACATTTTATGACTTACTGCCAATACTTTTTGCTCCCAATACCTGGGATCCTTTGCCAGTTTTCTCTAATAAATTCTAGCCCCCTCTTGCCTACTGTCTGTATCCCTAATTGCAGTCATCCCTATCAGCAAAATCTCCTTTCTCCATTCCCGTGCTGGCTTAGTTCTTAGAATGCTTTCTGCTACTTTATGGATATTATATTCTGTATGATTATTTTTATTCTCCTTAAAGTTCTGCATCTACTAGCAATACTTCTTGTTTTCCTTTTCTTTTTATATCTTTTCAATATTAATTGTGTTAAATGGTGTTGCTATGTACATAATTGATGAGTCCAGTAGTTGGCATAATGGCTAAGGTCTTTGCCTCCCATACACAAGGTAAAAGGTTTGATTTTGACCTGTGGCCAATGACTGTATGGAGTTTGTATGTTCCTGCTGTCTCGATTGGATCCTGCCCACCTCTCAAAAACATGCTGAGTGTTTCCACCTCAAACTCAGTCTAGAATGGAGTTGTGAGCAACATCACAAACTCTAGATGGTATCCTATAAGGGCATGAGTTGTACTGACCAGCTGCTTTGTGCAGCAAATTTGGTACAAAGTATCCTCTAGATAAGCGAACATGGATCACGTCATACTTCATATTGTGTCAGGGCTAGCCACTCAATGTTGTAAATATTGGCTTTACATGATTCAGTTGTGTTGAATAATGTCACCAAATGGGTATTTGCTGGTGGGGTAACTTGGTTGAAGACCCTCCTACCCTTGGGACACATGCTAATGGTGGGAGAGGAGTATATAGCCCTACTGGCCAATTTATGCCCTCCATAAAACCTGACAGACCTGGCCATTGCTACACTCAGTGTAGGTTCACTGACAGGCTGGAGCTTGGAAGTGGATGGCATGATGGTAAGAAGAAGCCTTGGTATCCAATGTATCTAGGAGTGCAGCAAAGTCACTTGGTTTGGGATCCAGACTCTACTACTCAGATGGAGGAGAGACTAGAAATGGTGTAGGAATTGTGGTGAGTGAGGGATGTCATCAGAATTAGACTAAGCATAGGGCAATATTCATGATCTCAGCAGACATCATATTAAGAAAACCAACCTTTCTCTGTATACTGGTATTTTTAGGATATGGCAAATGACCAGGCTAACTGGATTCAAAGGCAATGCATTTTCCCTGGTCACATAAATTCCAGCCTTAATTCTTTTTTTTCCCCTTTTTTTTGGCTTTTTGGAGAGGTCACATTGTACTGGTGTGGGTTGTGTAGCTAGCTAATCTTAAAACAGCCAATGGAAAAAGTAAGAAATGCTTATCCTGACTCATGATATATTTACAAGCAGCTTGGTTTAAAACCTGATACCAAATAAGAATGGTTATTATGACCTTTTGTCTTTTTGGTACATACACTTGTGAATAATGTTATTTACTTTGTGCTCTTGTTTATATGCCATGGTGGTGCAGCGGTAGCGTTGTTGCCTCACAGCAAGAGGTTCTCCCATTCGATTCTCGGCTGGAGTGCTGGGAGTGCCTTCTGTGTGGAGTTTGCATGTCCTCCCCATGGTTTGGTGGCTATTCGAAAGACATGCGTAAATGGTCATGCCTTCTCTGAAGGTTGAACGTCAAGCTGGCACCTCGGCGTTTGTAAAAATCTACTGCCAATCATTAGCGGACCGGAGTTCCGCTGTGGCGACCCCTAACCGGGAAAAGCCGAAAGACAACAACAACTTTGTGCTCTTGTTTCAGATACTGTTGAAATTATATGGTGGGGAAACATGCATCAATTTTAACTTTATTTGCTGACATTTATTACATACCTTTCTGTTATGGTTTCTCAGGGAAGACAAACTACAGATATGTCAGTGAATTATTCCAATAAAGCTTCTACACATCAATTTGTATTTTATAACTATATGCAGAATGGGTGCTGCCAGGTGGTATAATTTTCTAAAAATAACTGCTGTTACTCAGTTCCCTAGATAACTGTGTTCTTGCTTTTCTGTCTGTAGTCTTCCATACCAGAAATGCCTCAACTTTTGACTTGGTCGCAGAAGTTTTCCCTTGCCTTAAAACAACATTGATACGTTACCTCTAGCAAGGCCTGATATTATAAAACATATAAAAATGCAACAGTCAGTATAACATTTTATCCCCCACTTTGTTTCAGAAAAGTGGGACATGAGATGAATTCATTGAAGACAAAAATCTTGTTGTAATAACTAATTCTTCCCATCTGCTGTCAGTGCACACTCAAGCTGATAACCACTAAGCAGCAACAGTCCTCTTCCTGAAGGACACAAGTCTGAATTAAAACAGCCTTATGAAAGTAGCAAAAACTGATGATTGCCTAGATTATAGGTTCATAGGAGGTTACTAGACTAGAGGCCCTAGAACCTTTACAAGTCTAGCTATGTTAATTCCTAGTTGCCCCAATTCTCCTTGGTTACATGGATGTAATTTACAGAGCAAGTCTATGACCAACACTGACTACCCCTGTCCATGAGGGACATGGGTGCTACCCCCTGGGTGAATTTGCACTCTCCCAACCATTTGTCTAGATTGAGTTTGAATAGGGTGATGAGCTCTACTTCATGTGAATTGGAAGTTTATTCCAGAGGAGCATCAATCTTTGCAAAATATATCTGTCTGTCCAGCATGTTCTGCTACTGCCACAGGCTTGGTTAAGATCCCTAGATTGAATGACTCTTTTGCCATTTGATTTGCAGATATGCAGCATTTCCATTAGGGCAGGATTGGAGATTGCCGTATAGGCCAGGCACAAGTTGCCTCTCAGCAGCCTACACATTACATAGCAGAGTGACAGGAGTTTCAGTCTAACCACATAAGTCATGGTTTATAGGCCCTGTATTTTCTTGGTAGGAAACCTTTCTGGTCTCACTAGCTGCTGCCAGTGTCTGGTGGGGTACATGCAACAGGGAGCATTGTACACTATCAATCCTCTGATGAGGGTTGAGTACAGTGAAGTTACAACAGTCGTAGACCCGGATGTAATGCCCTTACATATGAGATGCACACCGTAGAAGGTTTTCCTTACCATTGTAGAAACTTGACGGTCGAAGTTCAGATTGCTATCTACCTGTATTCCCAGATCTCACACCACTGGATTTGAACTTAAGGGTGTTGTCAATATTATAATTATCAAACAAATTATAAAAATTATCTGCAAAATTTTAAATGAGAAGGTATTTTGTTTTTTGACCCATGAAGATATGAAATGCTCAAGCTGCTTCATCATGCAAGTAATTACCATGCTAGCATACGGCTGACAATGATCATTCCAGGAGCAATACTGTGAAAGAGGCATGGCCTGATCAGCAGTTTAAGGAAGTATACGGACAGCAATGTGTAGAGGTGGGTTTGGCTTGTGGGTGCGGCTTGTTGGGGGCAGCAGTCTAGGAGCTGTGAGTACAAATCTGAAAATCCTGGCTATACCCCTGAGCTGAACTTACCATAACAGTAGATGTTTGAATGATCACTGCTGCCCCCCCCCCCAACTTTTTTTTGGTGTGTTGTTTATGCCAGGGTGTGGACCTTTATTTATTTATTTTTTTGTTATTCCTTTCATTGTCCTTTCAGGGCTCTGCCTCCCTCTCTCTGCTGGCAGGAAAGCACTGAAGGGCTTTGCACCCAAACTTGACTTTTAGTCAGATCAGCTCGGGCTGATTGACAGTTTGGGCGAGTGGAAGGTGCCCTGATATTTTGGAAGCTAGCTGGCTGTTATATCTTTGGTAGGATATCCCATATAGCTAAATCTGCAGCAGTGATCATTTGAATATCTACTGTTATGTTACGTTCAAGTTACTCAATTGTACTTTCTGGCTACACTCCAGTGTTGCAGTGCTAATGCTCCTTACTGCAGTTGATATGGTGTACTGACTCTAACATACAAGTGAATGTCTGTCAGAATTCTCAGCAACACAGCCACTAGGCATACTTCAGCCTCCATGAGATGTTTGTTCTGATAGCGTATACAAGGAATTTGTACCCCTAGTCATGCAACTCTCTGGAGCTACACAAAATTAAAATACATCTATACAAACACCCCCTTTTTCTAGTAATAAAATATACACATCATGTAAATAAGAAAATATACGATAGCATCTTACATGCAAACTTTAGAATGCAGAATGTTGCTAATTTACCATAGTACAAATCATGTGATGTGGATAAATGCAAGAGATGACTTAAGGGGCATGTATGTGAATGCTATTCTGATATTAAAAGGAAGGTGGCAACAAATGCTCTATATAGACACATATCAGAATTTAGAAATGATCACAAATTTATTTCAGCATATTGAAGTTTTTATAACAAAATGTCAGGAGTGGAGACATAAATATAACAGAATTTTGTGAATATAAATGGATCACCGAGTTGAGGACAGAAAGAAATCCAAGTCTAAAGCATATCATGTGACTTCTGTTATAAAAGCAATTTGTTCTGTAGGGCTTTCAGATGACTTGAAAAAGCATTTGTATGTGCGGAAGCTTGTTTGTAGATTATTTTGTAATGAAGTAGTTTAGTCTTTGTGAGCCAAGATTTTTTTTTGTAATAATGATTGTTTTCTCCTGCTCAGGAGTGCTCCACTTGCACTACCGCTTTTCATGTTGCTGGTTACTTTGCATACAGTCCAGCTAATCTCAGGTCACCACAAAGAGGTAGCTAGTCTTTTTCCAGTAATTGATGCAATCTCTCCTGTGAGAGAGGTGAAGGGATGTGTGCCTGCCTCCCTTGCAAAAACTGATTATTAAAATGTTTTCTGTCTACTGATAGGATGCACAGCAAGTGAGGAATTAGTGCCTTTAACAAGTGGCTTTTCAATGATTTGATGATTTAGGGCAAATCCAACAGATACGTCTTGACGTGCTGGGCCACAGCAGGTTTGCTGTCAAGAAGATAGATAAGACTCATTCTGTCTAAGGCAGCATTTCTAACTGATATATAACTTTTGTTCTTTCTTTTTGTTTTAATATTCCCAGATGTGTTTCTTGTATTCTCTCAAACAAATGTCTTCACATTTTATTGTGAGCTATTTTAATACCTTGGGAAATTATGTTGGTATTATAAACACACTTCTAAATAACAAAATAGGTGTCCAATGAAGAGCCAACCGAGAACTTAAATAAACATTTAATGAAGCACTTTTCATTTGACACTAATTCAAGCTTCTTCAGGCAAAGAATACTTAGTAGCCACATATTTTAAAAACGTATCTGGAGAAGTCACATGGTATAAAGCTACCTATAATACTGAACCCTGTCTATTTTGACACACCCTCTATATAAAAACCATGATAAAGGCATATACAAAATACAATCATTAATAAAATAACTAAACATTTCATTACATACAAAAATAATATAAAACATCATACAAATGGTAATAAATGCCTGAATAGCACAGGTATACATTTAAAACTACATCAAATAAAACTTAAAAGTTCAAATACTGATTTTGCTACCTATTAAGTGTTATGAGCAAAAGTAATGCAGAACTACTAGACTACTGATTAAGGCTTAAATAAAATATATAAGAGACCATGTGCTAGCTATCAAAAAGAATGATAGTACAAATGCATTAGCTAGACATGTGCCACAATGTAAGGATTTTAGGAAACTTACAAGTTGACAGGAAGACGTTTGTAGGGCCATTTAATACTTATTTAGAATTTCTTGAGTTAAAATGGCAAATTTTTTAAGGGCAGATATTGCCCCAGGTATAAATGGCAAAATATTTGTTAAAAGTTATTTGAAATTTAAAAACTTTTAATTAGGGAATAAAGTGATAAATTTTTTTTTTAAATGTAAGTTTATGTATTTAGTTATGGAAGTAATCTGTCTTTATAAGATGTCATTGTCGTGGTGATCAGTTTCTTTAAATTTTAGTGGAGTTAAGTGAGAGTTTTGACTGAATGCAACCAGAAGTGACGTCATTACGTGTTGTGTATTTAAGAGGGTTTGTTCATTTGTTATTTATTCTGAAGAAGTTCTTAATAAAAGAACAAAAGCATTTAATCTGTGAAGTCCCTATTTTGTGCTTTTTTGTATTTTTTCAAGTGCTACTTGGTTGGCCACTTTTTGTTTTTAGTTATGCTTGACAGAATGTTGAACAAACACAAAACCTGTGGATGATCTTTATTTATTCAAACTGCTTCTAGAGCTAGAGATTAAAGTAATTAAAAATACTCTTTATGTTACATCCTGGAGTATAATGTCAACACAGAAACAAAAGCAATGTAGACACCTTACAGTGCATATAGGGAAGGAGCCCTTCATATACTGTATGTATGTATTTATATATATATATATATATATATATATATATATATACACACACACACACACACACACACACACACACACACACACACACACACTTACTTGTACCTGCTTGTTCATCATGTAGGCTGAGGTCCAAGCATTTTTGTGACCAAAACAGGATGGTATCGGTGATGTAGTAGGGTGACTAATAGATTTTTCTGTCTCCTCTGCAAATATGGTATGTTAAATACTCCTCTTACATACTGAACAATTTTGAGGAGGTTACATAACTGGACCAAGGCTCCTATATCAGACTTGGAGCTAGTGTTGCTGATAATTCTCATTTAATAAAGAATGAAAACGTTAACTATTTCCCTGTCAAGGTATACATGTAAGAGAAACCCATATAATACATAAAGTTAAATTAATGTTTAACTTTTAATGTGAGAGTTATGAAGGGATAAATGAATGTTTTCACAAAGACAGAGACATTATTTATTAAAAAATATGACAGATTCTAATATTGAGACAGATGTTTTCTAAATATTCATCTCTAAGGTGGCTGTTAGCCTTTCATCTTTGCCAATCCTTGCTCATGGCCCTTAACCTCTAGGATCACCATCCCTCAAAACATTTAAATATAGCATCTCTGGCTGGTGAGTGATTTGCACCATTAGTCATACCAGTATAATATTTCTCTGCATAGTATTTCATTGTTCTGTATAATAAAGTCTAAAACATTTCCTAAAGCACTGAGCAGCTCTTCTGAGTGGCTGTGTATGTTGCAACATTCATGCCTTCAAAGCATCAGGTTTGGAAGTTGAGTCATTATAGACAAGTCTAGGAAAAAGTTTACCAGTCATACACAAACTAGTAAGATATATGAGAGACCTCAGAATTTTAGACATGGTAGACATCCAGCTTCCCCTATCCTGGAGTTCTGTAGGTGACATAGAATGAAATCACTCAGAATGAAGCTAATTCCAGCGAACTGCCTACAGAAATATATAAAATGAATAGATAGGTATTCATCAGTGGAACAATCAGTTCACACTCACATTTTACCTCTCAACCTCTCAGAGCAAGAAATCCGGATAAAGCCATAAATAAAAGTGGGAGAAAGGTCCAAAAATAGGGACAATTTTTAAATATTGGTCTTAGAAACATAGTTTTGCATTAGCATGAATTTTCTGAAGGGTATGAAGTCTGTAACTCAAATGTCTGTCATTATTTTCTAACTTTAATCCTTAATGATTTGCTGCTAATTTACCAGAAAACCAGAATTTTATGAAAAACGGACCAAAAATATGAGGCAGAAATCTGGACATTCTGCAAAAATCTATACAGCTGACAGATATTATCAACCCTATGTCTTTTCACAACTGTAAGTCATCAATGCATGTCAAGTCGAAACTGTAGTTTTTACACTTCCACATGTAATTGTTCCGTGATACAAGGCAAAGCAATATTTAACAAAGTCCCTACAATGGCTTCTTTTTCCACTGACAAGGTAATGTATGTATGTGTGTTCTCTTCACCACTTTCCAAGCTTGCCTTACACATATGCATTCTACCATTTCTACACTGCAGCTTCAGAATGCTATTACAGTTATGCATTGCATGTTATTTTAAAAGCCCTGCCATTTTATTTCCTGCATTGCATCAGATGGCTGTACCAGGTTCCCAGTACAAATTGTTCCAGCTGCCTTATATGGGGCTTTGTCCCTCCACCTTTTTACTTAAATATAAGTCCACAGTTACACAACTGTGACCTAAGGGAAGCATGAAAGGCTGTGCTATAGTTGGCACTATGTGAGTCAAGTGAGTCAGCTATGGAACCAGTCTATAACCTATGAGGTCAATAGGTAGTAACAACTCTCTGTCAACGTGGTGTGTGTGTGTGTGTGTGTGTGTGTGTGTGTGTGTGTGTGTGTGTGTGTGTGTGTGTGTGTGTGTGTGTGTGTGTGTGTGTGTACATTTGCACATAATACTAATGGCAGTAAATGTAAGTATGCAAGGTGCAAATGAATAAAATAGTAATTACAAGTAATAAAATAAGAGCAAAAATCCACAAATGCTCTATAGACAATAATTTCAATAGGTAAGTAATACATCAAGATTATTAAACCAAGGCCTTGGAGTGGTCCAGAAAGTTATCACAAATGCCAAATTTAACAATAAACACTTAAGGGATCTCCTACAACAAGCCAGACTTGAACAATCCCAAAACCTTTGTGGCAGTATATTTTAATGAAGCAGTGTTTCACAGGCAAATGAACATATGCCAGACATTTTCAAACATCTAAACCATCAGAAGCACCTGGGAACCCAAATGCAATATCGTAGGAGGGCAATGTAGCATGGCAACCCCCCTTCAGGGAAGAGGATTCATGTTATGAAGGGACAGACAATCCAGCACCAAAATTTTAAAGATAATAGTATATCAAATGGGAAATCAGTGCAACTGGTGAAATCCAGGTGTAATATATTGATAACATGATGCACTTGTAAGATGTCCCAGGGAAAGTTCATTGTAAAGATCATGCCAGCAGTTGATCAAGACATTAATAACAGAGAGGTCCTCTTAAGTTATCAGGTTTCTTGATCATGGAGACATTCTGGAGATGAAGACAAGACGACTTTTTGATAACCAACACTTGGTCCTACAATTCAGGCAGTTATCGAGGATAACATTTAAATCTCTCATCTTGGAAATAAATTCAAATCTGTTGATGACACAGAGAATAAGGAATGAGAGTGGCAGACTATGAATCTTTAAGAACAGCATACAGAGCTACGACCTCAGCCTTGGATCGATTAAGCCACAACTAGTTTGCAACAACCCATTAATAAATGGCCTGCATATCATCAGCAAGTCAATGCACTTTTGCTATCTGGCCTAAGGAAAAGAGATAATGCTGTGTGTCACTGCTGTTTAACAGCAGCATGGTAGATGGCTATTTCTAATAAGATCCCATAGGGGAAGCATGAACATTTTAAAAAGTAGAGACAACAAGACTGATCCCTGTTTGACTCTACAGTCCAGAGGGTGAGAATCAGAAGAGTTTAATCCTTACACCCCATTCTGGATACAACCAAAGAGGTAGGAAGCAAACAACTGAGAGACTGTACAGGAGAAGTAATACTATCGATGCAAACAATCATTCAGGATGCCATAATCAGCAGAGTCAAATGCTGCAGAGAGAGCCAGTAGGATCAGGGCAAAGTAGTAGCTCAAGTATAGGGCTATGAGGAGGTCATTCATCACCTTAACAGTTGCTCAGTACAGTACAACAGCAACAGTGAGACTAGGACTGACACTGACCATAAGGTACAATAAATGATATTAGATTTTCATGAATCATGAAGCTGCTAGGACCTCCTTTTCAGGAAGGAATATTTTTACAGTTTAAGATGCACTCTGTTCTCCTAAAAATTTTACCATAGAGCTCTCACAGGTCAAACTGATCCTCTTTTTCCAGCTTCGGAATAACCCCTCTCATCTCTTTCTGGAGGTATGCATATGGACATAAGTACACAGTTCAGTACCAAAATGCACCATATTATATTCAATTTTCAGGCTATTCACCTGTGAATAAGCTTTACTTTGAGAATCATTTTGATAAATTTACCTTGTAGAGAGAATTAATAAAGTACTGCTGTATTAATTACGCTCAACTCTCTGACCTAACCAAGCATACTGCCAGGGTACTGCTGTTCCTAATAAATAACAGCAATTATTAAAGGTGACTCCATCACCTCAATAGATCTAGTCAACCCCATCCCTCAGGCTTCATTGCAACCCCTCCAATACTTTTCAGTACAGCTGTTAAATAGGAATTGTGTCAGGTTTATACATTTATAGGTAGATACTAGGTATGTAGTCTGTTAATCTATTATGAAGTCTAACCCAAATTCCCAGCTACCTCAAAGCACTGTTTGGTAAAGTGACTTGCTCAAAGTCATACTGTAGGCAAATGAAGGTGAAAAGATTCAAACCTGTACCCTTGGCACAGGAAGAAGCTAATTAACAAGTCAGAGCCTTTGTTCTCTCCTCTGCCAATCCAGGTATGCTTATGATCTGGACATCGCATGCTAACTAGAGAGGAGCAATTGCAGTCAGTTTTTTTTTAACTAATAAATATATATTTATAAATGCCTGTATGGCAAGCAAATGCAGTCAAATAAGGTTACTAATAAATTTTATATCTATTCTTATTCTGCTGAAACAGATCATGCTATATAGGCAATGATCAACTGCTACTCCTTTTAAAATTAACAACCGAATCCAGCCTTGGAGATCACAGTTCAGTATGGGTCCTGATGCCTTTGTCAAAGTGTTGTACATGTCTAAATAGGAATCCACTCATTTGGTCGATTCCCATTTCACTGTGCAATAGAAACAGTTTTGTGTGGATCAGCTAACACCAGGGTTAATGTAAAAAGAAAGGTCTTTGAGGTTTTACTCATTTTAAAACTACAACAATGGAGTCAGAAAAGCGTGTGTTAGCTCAATGTGAAATGCAAAAGACAAAATAAAAAATATGCTACTCTTGTAAATGGATGTGATTATAAAAGGTAAAAATATTAAATTAAAAATGACAAAATAAGTACTAGAAATCATGTGGTATTCACTAAAAATGAGAGGTATGTTCAGGTGAAGAGCTGCTTGTTGGGTGACTGATCCTGAAGTCTCAATAGTGAGATCAAACCTGCTATATTATGAAGTGTTGCTGTATATCTGTATATTAATGTTTTTGTGAACATCAATTATATTAATATTAGTGCATCTTTATGTCTGATACATAGTTACACACATTGCAAATACTTAATATGACTGAACACATTTACAGTTTTTTTCTTCTTTTAAAAAGTTTGAATAAAATAAAAAGCACACTGACCAAACTAAGAATGGCAAAGTAGTATATCTGAATACTGAAAAAGAATTAAAGGACTAAAAGAGGTAGAAGAAGTACGGAGAGACAGTGAGTATCATTGCATTTGGTTGGGAGAGTTCTGAAGAACACACACAGACACACACACACACACACACACACACACACACACACACACACACACACACACACACACACACACCTGAAACAGACAGCCTAGCAGAATTGATATGACTAGAAACTTAGCTGACAAAATCTGGTCTGACTGCTGCCAGCAGTGTAATACAGAACCTGAAATCTTGGTCAGACTCAATGCAATAACTTAATACAGCAATATTTTTGGAGAGAGAGAAAGAGAAATAAAGACTGTAAACTGCATACATAAGTCAACCTGATATCTTCCAAGACAAAATAACCACAAAAATAAAATGTGAATTATTTTGCAAATGTAATAGAATGAAGCAATAACCGATGACGTGGTGTAGTATATTGAAGATTTACCCATAGTTGGTGTGGTTTAATCACAAGGGCAAAGCCCAAGTGATTAAATAAAGCCAATTGTGGGTAAATCTTCAATATACCACAACCATGGAGTCAGTTATTGCTATTATACAATGACATTATTTAAGAAAAAAAAATACTTACTTTTCTTAAATAATGTCTTTGTATAACGGCACATTACTGTTCTTCCACTGGAGGTGGTATACAGCTTCCTTGTGTTGATGTACTGCACATGCATATGGGACTTGTGTTCCCATGCATACCCAGTACATCAATGCTTTGATACAGAAACAACGGAGAAAAGAAAGTCTCCACCGCTCCATTTTTTTTTAATAGTAAAAAAAAAAGTTTTATACCAACGGAAAAAAGTTTGGGCGACCGGACCTTTTTCCGTTGGTATATTGTGGGATTTACAATGGGCATGCTGGCCAATCAGTGTGCACATTTTGGAATATTAATGGAGGGGTCATTGTATAATTTGGTATATCTCATGGCTGCTTAATGTTCACAAATAACCATGAGGTAATTCACCAGAAATGAACAGTAGAACAATAAACAGTAAATGGACAAGAATCTGCTGTTAAGAAGAATGCAAAGGAACAAGTATATGTAATTTCATATAGGGAAGAAGGGTTGATACCAGGAAGTCACAAGGCTTATGAGGTCAGCCCTGCTGAAAAGTTTTGGACTACAAACCTGTAAGCCAGCATTTGGACTACCGATGTAACATTTTTAACTACAGCAGGAGTTTATATTTTCAGCCAAAATAACAATATAGCTATTTCTTTTCAGTACATCATGATATGATAGAAGCAATTTCCAAAATAAATGTTTTCCCCATATCAAAAAGAGATTGTGCAGCCCCTTATTCAGCAACACTTTCTAGTGCAGATGTATATATTTCCAGTGCTTTGCTTCATGGTGTATTGTTATAAAACCTACACAAATACGTTTTATTATAACTACTGAAACACAGAGAGTTTGGGAAGTATTTTCCACTTCTGAATGTAGTACTGTCATGCAAATGTCCCTTTACATTGCCTCATGCATGTAATATATATTTACAAATGTTGTTTGTCATTTCTTATCTTGGCAGGACACCTCCATCCTTCATCATTTCTTCAGCTAAACTGACCAGCAAAGTATGTTTCTAAGTGTTGTCTTCATTCCTGCTTATTTACTGCTTCACACTACCTGTTTTGATCATGGCTCTTTACCTACTACTGTTATAAATGCAAGTAAAGTGTAAGATAACATATGGCATTAACAATGGCTTATGGTATTATCATTATTTTTAAAACCCTTTGCATATCACCATACCAGCTGCTAGTTGAAGGAGCATGCTCTAACAGCATTGTGATTTAGCAAGAAAGGCAATGGGTGTGATGTACTAAAACTGGAGATCATACTATTTTTAATTTCATGCCAACCCCCAATGGCCCATACATTTTCTGTTGGGGATAGCATTCTCCAGCTCTTTTAGTCCCATGGAGTGTGAGCCAATTACATGCCATCATCCTGGCATACATCAAGGTTTTTTTACTATGCCCTACCCCATTTTTCCATCTCATTCAGGGGTAAGACATGCACTGGGTTTGCAGTGTAATTTCTCATGCCTCTGCATGTGACTCAACCAAAGCTTTGCCCTCTCCTTACAAGAAGCATGCCCACATGATCCTGTGGAAGGGAAGTCTTACCCTAGTCTCTTCCCCAGGATGGGTGATCTGACAGAAGCCACTCAGCCCCACTCTGCTCCTCCAGAGCTACTAATCATGCTTGAGACATCTGGTGTCACACTAAGTGCTCCTTTCTCTGTGTCATACAGCCTAACTGGATACCCATATCATGATCATGAAGGACAGGAATATTCACATGTCCCGATACATATACATACATACATACCCAAACACACACGTGCACGCACACAGACACACACACACACACACACACACACACACACACACACACGCACACACACACACACACACACACACACACACACACACACACAGACACACACACACACACACACACACACACACACACGCACACACACACGCACACACACACACGCGTGCGCATGTGCATGTACGTGTGTGCATCTGCATGCATGGCGTTCATTACATGTAGCCTTTTACTTTCATATAATCAAAGAAGACTACACTCAGATCGTTATACTTTGAGGAAATGGGATTTTCCCATTCAGTGATCTGATTAATAAATGTTTTTGGGCACAACTGTTACACTGAAGGATATTACCCACAATGTGTTATGTTAAAACTTTACAGTGATGCATTTATACAAAATACTTTTTTTCTAGTAAAAAAAAATGACAATGCTGCTCACTGACAGTTTTATTCTCATTTGGGGTTGTTGTTATAAGTCAGTGAGGTGTTGCTAAGACTGAGATGTTTGAAATTATTTTAATATGCTGGGAGATGATTTAGCACAGGGAAAGAAACAACCTGTAAACTTGTTTTCTTGCAAAGGCCACAACTTCATTAATATTAGTCTGACAAACATACAAAGAAGTAAATACCTCCTCTCACAATGGTCAGGCAGACTCACTATGTTCAGAGTCCCTCTCAGAACTGAAAATCAAATGTAAAGCCATCCTTACATTCATTTGAGGGAGGGTAGCCTAATGGTTAAGGTGCTTGCCTTACAAACACAAGGTACAAGGTTTGAGCTTTACAAGGGATAATTGGCTAGGCTTAAAATAGCTTGTAAGGGTAGTTAGCTTAGTACTAATTCATGAACATGTAAGATTTGTCTCAATAACACAGCAACATGTTCTCTAAGTAAAATATTTTCACTTTATTTTAGAAGCTATCTCACCTTCTGGTTTCCATGCAAGTGTATAACCTGCCAGATCAGTCACTGGACTGAGAAATCTTATTGGAATGCAAAGTTATTTAGTTAACCTTTCAGTATATATTTATTCTACATGACCTATGCAGATCACACTGAGAGGTGCAATTCCCAGCAGCTTTCCTTTTTCTATCAGTTCCGCATTACCTAATATGCACTGTCTGTGACATGAACTTCCTTCTGTAAAACTCTTATAATCGCAGCTTGGTTTTCATTTCATGTTCCTTCTTTTATTTTCTGCCTGCAATTACAGTTTAGGTACTTTTAATTGTCTTTGTTACAATGGACATGTCTAACAGTTTGAAATGGCATCTTGTATGTTATGACATACACTTCCAGTTCCTTAAAGAGATTTGTACGGTATTTTGTTTTACTTTTGTATTTTCCTAGATATCTCCCTGGGTGATGCATTAAAAATGGCAACTTCCAACTAGCAGACATGCCCTGTTAAGAAAATCTAATATTAAATGATTAACATGTCCTTGCTTAACATTTAAATGCATGTCATGCTTAAATAAACAAGGACCTGTTGAATGTCCTCTTAAGTGTGCAGACTTTTTAAATAAATAACTGCATAAGAAAAGCATTCATGTGAGCTCACAAGTTAAATGCGTCTTGTCCAGAGCCATACATTTTTACAATACTCTACTTCACTTTGTCTCTAAGTGGGCAGATAAAGTAGGCATGCAAAATCAAAATTGCACTTTTTTTACATCGACCATATCTATTATAATTGCTTGTAGGTGTTACGCAAGCAATAATCCCCAACAGGGTTTGTGCTATTGTGAATATAACACACGCTCAGTGGTGTTCTGAGTCCTGACACAACAGGTATGCAGACTGCTCACATAAATTTAGCAATTCAGGAACCGAACAATATATAAGGTCCATATACTGCCCATTAATAAAGCTTCCCTGCTTAGCAAGAAAAGAGTTTCAAGTTAAAGATTTTCCTGGTTTCCTTCAAGATGTGAGTCATCACTTTAGAGAATGGGGACTAGCTAGTAGTATAGACAGATCCTCCAGACCTAAAGTCTGCAGGTCCTGAGATTTTTGTACAGAACTGATTTTATTGCTGTGACAAGAAATTTTGTAAAGTAGAAACAGCAGGGCAAGGTAATATCAGTCGTAGTAGCAGTAGCAATAGTGCTAGTTGTTTTGGTCATTCTCATACTTTGAGGATCATGATCTTAATCCATTATGGTCTTCATTAATACTTTCTGCATCACATGCAAAGGCTGAAAGTTATGGAAAGATGCATTTTCAGTACATTATGAGTGCCGAGGGTAGCAGTCTTAATAAATGGATATCCTGAAGATTAATTATGCCCTGACTTACAAATGTGCCTATTTCTACTTCCCCATCACTCCCCTGCACATTTAATTTTGTTCCACATGATTTCTTTGTTGTCTGGGTTAAACTGAAGGGTACTTTTCAAATAAGTGCCTAATTTGTCTACATGAAAAACTGTAACTTTTATTGCTCTCATATTAATGTATAGAGGACAGTATTATGTTGACCATTTGTCAGAGACATCAAAAGAACTCTTCAAGTATAGTCTGAAGGAAATATACAGTTCATTTTTCAAATGGAAATTTGTAAATAGAGTTTTCAAATAAAACTGCTTAAATGAAACTGCATTGCATAAAAACAAAAACAAATTACATTCCTACTAGGAAGAAGGCTATGTGCTTCAATATATCTTCATATTATAACCAACCCCAACAAATGTGATGAAAGACAATTATTCTACTGTAGTGACCATGGGTTTTGTAATAAAATTAAATAAATAGTACCATTTGGTCACATCTATGTTGAGCAACTAAATGATTCTATTGAAATCCATGTTGCGAGAAGATGTGATGATTGTGACAGCAAAGGAAAGCATTTCCAGAGAGTTGTTATGGCCAAAAATATGTTTTGTAGTTATGGCTAGTGCTACAGTGTGTTGCTGTAAGGTGTCTTGAGCTTGGTTCTGTAAGCTGTTAATTAACAAAAATGCTGTGGCTTCATTAACACAATTAAAACGAGTGTCTCTTTTCAGGGACAACCTATAAGTAGTGTCTGTTTAGTTAACTTGTTCAGAGTCAAGCAGTTTGCCAAGCAGAAACCGAAGGAGTCTAATCTAAGTCTGTGTGATGAAGCTTGTTAGTAATCGAGAGCCTTAACCATTTGTGTTAAATTGCCACACGATACACTTTTTTATCAGGATACAGAAGGTCTTCAATTCCAGATCCTTGGACTATTGTCACTTATTACTGTACACAAGCTCGTTGTATGCTTAATAAATTCAGAAATCTCCTTTGGGCTGCACTGAGGCAGGGACACCACCATGGTAACTAAATTCAAAAGAGATCCTGAAACACAGATTCTTAGGGAGTTAGTGGTGATGGACATTTCTGGGTTTATTGTGATCTCCAGAGATTAGAACATCTGTTTCAGTGTTATAGTGATTATGTATGTATGTTTACCAGGGTAAAGGAACAGCTGAGGTGAGTAAGCAGTGATAAAATCAAGTTCAGGTATGACAAATATACAAAAAACAGTGCTATATATAATATTTATAAACATGATCCAAAGTGAGGTTGGAAGTACGGAACTAATAGAAACGATGTGACAGTCAAGAGGGTAGGGATGATGAGAGTGGTTATGTGATGTTGCCAGCCTGAAAAGAATTTGCACTAGGATTGCATTAGCAGGTGTTCTTGTGGTCTAAATTTAGAGTAGGAGGAAATATCATTTAGTTACAGTGGTAGATATCACTAGAGTTTAAGTGTTAGAGTGGAAAAGATGGTTGATGCACTGCAGTTAGCTTTATGGGTTTGGATGGTAGGTCCTAGCTGGAGATGTCCTCTGAGATTGTAGGATGTGATTTTTGAAGACTTTCACTGAAACTGATAGAATGACTAATGATGCAGGAACCTGAATAAGATGGAGCTTGGGAGAAGGTGCACTCTTATCTTGACAAATAGCTATTTGTCTTTTCTTAGTTTATGGTATGATGTTCCTGATTAGGGGAATTTGCTACAAAACAATGTATTCTATTAGAGATGGTCTGTAGGGTATATATATTTCTGTGTGAAGCTGCTGCTAATAATGGAAGGTCATAATCAAGTTGAGTTAAAAGTGTTCCTTTGCCAATAGCAGATCTTGCTGGTATGTATAGGAATGGGGAAATTTTCCTTACTTAGAAAATAGAGAATTTATTTTAGTTGTGGTCTTTTCTGTGTGTTTAGAAGTTAAGAGTTTGGTTTAGCCATCTGCCCAGGTATCTGAATGAAGTCTCAGTTGTGATATGGATAGGACTTTGATTTTTAGGAAAACCTTGCTGGTTTCAGACAAATACCAAAAATATTGTTTAGTCTTAGTGGGACTGAGTAGTAGTTTTTTTGTATGTTTAGCCAATTGCCGAGTAAGTGGAGATCAGCTGGAAGTAACTTTTTGATATTAGATCGAGATGGGCTTTATCTAAATTTGACCTTATCAGTATACAGTCAGGAGGATGTCAAGAGCATTTTTATATAAAAGTAAAGAAAAGTAAATGGGAAAGTAAGGACCCGTGAGGTACACCATTGTGTAGTGGGGTATCATCAAATATGGATAAACCATTTTTAACTCTGAAGAGTCTATTGGATAAGAAATCATGAAATCAACCTGATGTGTCTGGAATCATAACAATTTTAATTAAACAATTTAGAAGGTGGTTGTGGTCAACACAGACAAAGGCTTTAGTTAGATCTATAAAGAGGGCACTTATAAAGTGACCTTTGTCCATATTAAGGTCTACAGGGCAGTCATAGTGCTTTTCTCTGTCCAAATAAAATGTTCCTATGTGGTGAGAAGATGGTTATTTTGAATGTTGACATTTGGAGATGGATAACTTTTTTTTCACAAGGGTGGGGAAAATAGACAGGAGGTGAAAATGTAAACCATTTTCTAGTTTTGGTTGTTTAGAAAGTGGTTTAAACTGAACTATTTTCCAGATCTTAGGCATAATATTTTTATATAAACAGTGCTTGCTAATAATAAGAAGGGGAATAGTAATATAGCTTTGTCAGTAATGTATGAACCAGAAGTTTAGGTTTTCAGTCCTTAGGGGGATTTGTCTAGCAGTAGGGCAATGCCTTTGGCTAATATTTGTTTGAAGGAGAATAGTGGAGTGAAAGGGAGGGAGGGAGTGTGGTTGAGATGAAATAATGTAGAACTTTGTATTGAGTTGAGATAGTTTACTGAATTCACAGAGAAAGTCAGATCTTAAAAGATGCTCTTGACAGAGGTCTAGGGTAATAGAAGAGGTGATATTGTGTGGAGTTTTATGACCATTGAGAAGGTTTACTTCTTTTCAGAAATATTTATGGTTGCCTAAGAGGAAATATTATATATAAAGTATAAAAATGTTTTCAGGTTTCTGGAATAAGGTTCTGTTTCTAGTTGTGATAATTTCTTACTTAAATTTAAAAGGTGCTTATTTACTTTGTCAGACAGTCATTTTTACTTTGTGTAGCTTTTTCATTAAAGAAAAATATTTGTCTTTAAAATTGATAAGAGTTTTGGTGAGGGGTTACAGATGCAAAGTAGGGGTCTTTACAATATTGTTTTGGAGAACAGACCATAGAGGAGAGGCAAGTTTTCCGGCTGATAATATTATCTGTGGATTTAAGGCTGAATGACATTAATTTGGGTGGGAGTTTAGGAAAGAGGATGATGATTTCAAAGGTGATGGGGAAGTGATCAGTGAAAGTGATGGGATGAATGGAGATGCTGGAAAGGATGATAGGGTTGCTGGCAATCAGAAGACCAGTGAGGAAGTAGTAGCTAGAGTGAAGGTTGTGACGAGTTGTCTTGGAAATTAATTGAATAAGATTGAGGTCAACAAGAAATTCAGAAATGCCACTAGGCTGGAGGGCCTTGGAAGTTAAGACTGAAGACCCAAAGAAAGGCAACATTTCTATACTTGGGCATTGTTTAAACCATATCAAAGGAGACAGACTTAAATTTAAGAGAGGAAGGGGGAAGAGAGGTAGACAATGGCAAGTAAGAGTGGTTTATTCTTAAAAGAAGGAAACTTTAATTGTGTCCACTTTAGATCAGAGACAGAGATAGAATTAACTTGAGCTATAGTTGTAGAAAGAATATGAATGTTATATAGGATCATGTACCACTCTCCTGGTCTGTTGCTATGCCTGGCATTAAAGGAATAATTATAGCCAGGAAAGAGGTGATGAAAGTTTGGAGTGTTACATTTAAACCAGGATATGGTTATAGCGACAATATCATGACAATCTGTGAAGACAATATCCTACTTTCTTTGCTTCTGTCCTTCAACCTATAACCCTGCCTATCTAATATTTAGACCTACCCCACCTTTCTTAGATTCTTACTAGCTCTTACCTTCTTCCATTTGTAGTCTCGACTATCGCCTCATAGGAAATGTCCAGATAAAAGCCTACTGCCTAGCTGATGACGGTATATAAACTACTGCACAACCCAAATATTGAATATTGAACACAATTGTACATAATTCTGAAACTTTTACTTGCTCTACTATATCAAAATAAAACACATAGTATGTCATATTGTACTCACTGTAATCGATTGCAACTGTTTTCTTGTATATTTGTATGTTCTAAGATGTGTGTAATTGTATGTAATTTACCAGTGGAGCTTTTCTTCCCGGGCCTCTGCTGAAAATAAAATGGACTCTGTCCCAGTAAGGCACTCCCAGTAAACAAATGATAAATATATATATATATATATATATATATATATATATATATATATATATATATATATATATATATATATATATATGGTTTACTATCAAAATTACGAGTGAAGGTTCAGCAACCATGGGATGTCGAATTATGGTTGGCTGAAGCCATGTTGCCAAATCTTTATGTGCGAGTCCCTGTTCAGGGAATGCACTGTGCATTCGCACATATGTGGTCAACCTTATTACAAGAGATCACAGTACAGTGCTCATCGAGAAATTTACCTTTTTCCGCACTATAGTGAAATCTCAGAGTTGGAATTTATAATTTGCAGGGGGTGTGTGGGGGCACAGCCCCCATGAGGGTGCAGGGGGGCTTGTCCCACTGCAAAAACATGTAGTTCAGTGTTGTGTTGTACATTCGTACTGCTGACAACCTGAATGTACGTTACTGTTGTGTAAGGTGCAGGGGACACAGTATGTCAAATAATGCCGAATTCAAATAATCGGCATGATGTTTGACATACTGACCCAGGTAGAGTTCAGTGTTCGGTGTTGTGTGTCGGTGTGATAGTATATATATATATATATATATATATATATATATATATATATATATATATATATATATATATATATATATATATATATATATACACACACATATAGATATATACATATATATATATATATATATATATATATATATATATATATATATATATATATATATGCTCACAATAACTACACAGTATTGCCTAATAGCTTGAGAGGTATATTTGCAGAAAGTTGATCACAGCAGACCTTAAGACCTTTCTCCACAATATTCACAAGTTCAGCCCACATCCCTGAGCACCATAAAATTTCAATATATACATCACAAGATCACAGAGGTATGCACCATATAGTATTATGGTGAAATGATACTTATATAAATTGGTACCTTAGCTTTGCAAGTTTATTTCTCTTTTATTCTTGCTGCTGGCTGCAGGTTACTAGCAGCTTTGTCAAAGACAGCAAACCTGTACCTGACAAGAGGAGGAACAAGAAAGGAGGAAAACTCAACAGTGTTCTTATTGCAGAGTTTCCTGCTCAAGACTTTGTGATATGGTTGTAAACGAGATTTCTCCAGAATAAGAAAAATATTCAGTTAGGAAAAGTATTGGATTTGTTTACTCCTCGAGTATGGAAAAAATGAGACCAGATATTTTTATAAGCATTCCTGTTGCTATGGTAATGCCAAAGTCTAGAGGTAAAACTTCAAGTCAAGCTGTCCCACCATATAACGTCATGCAGGAAGGGTAAATTTAGATTACTACGCAAATCTTCTTGACAGTCAACACCGACATCCAGGAATTCTGGAGTTTTAGGGCTACCATGTAGAAGTTCTAGAACTTCTTTGTTAAAATACATTTTATTAAGCTAGACATATCCACACACATCAAGAACTGGAAAAAAACATTGGATAAAATAGTGAGCCCTTCAGATAATTTGGCTGTTGATGTTAGGTGCCAGAGGAAGTGTTTTCACTACTGACATTTAGCAAAACTCTGTTGTATAACACCTAGAAATATTGTACAGAACTCAACTGCCTGCGTAAATTGCTGCCATCATTTGATATGATGAGAGAAAGATTCCCGCCTAAATGCTCACAAGGCAGCCTCTGAGGGAGAATAGCACAGAAATCATTTATCTCTGGGACTGGAGGACTAGAGCTGATTCTGTGGATTTCTGCATTATTTATTTTTGCACTGTTTTTCTTGTTTTTCACCTCCTATGGAAAGGCAATTTAGATGCTATAATATTCCTGACCTTTTCTCATACTTGTCAAACTAGAGAGTAAAAAAAATCTGCTTCACAGTCATTGTTGCTTTGCCTTTTTCTTCTAATTCACTGAAACCATTTTCATTTGACTGACCAAATATATATGACCGCTGGATTTAAAGGGACATCCCCAGTTGTCTTTTTTCTAAACATCCAGTAAAAGATGTATATATGAATATAGGGTCATGCTCTAATAGTAAATGTAGCTGGCTGCTCTCCTCACAAAAACTTCATGCAACTTTTTCATCATGGTAACAATCCTTACTCTGTCCGTAGTACCAGGGTAAAGAAATTATTGTATGGTGTCATTTTCTTTTCTGATTTTAAAGCTTGTTATTTTGCTGTATGTATTAGGTAGCTATCTGCCTGCCATATCTGTTAGACACTCAACTAATGTACCTTCTAAACTGGAAGAGTTATAGCACCTTTTACCAAATATACCTACCAAACCAGATTCTTTCACTGCTGTAGCTGTTTACTTCTGATATTGTGTTCAAGATAGTAAAATAGTAACTGAATCTATTTCTAAATTTTAACAGTATGCCTCTGTCGAAGCCACCCTTCTTTTTGGTGGGTGTGAGGAATTATGCATGTGTTATTTTAACTGCATCTGCATTAAGATGTTAGAAATGGTTTAGTGTAAATGGTATTGCCCAAGTCTGAAGTCCCTCTGACTTTCAAGTGTTTATAATGCTTCTTTTCTTACAAGGAAAAAAGCTATTGACCTTCTCCTTCCACAACCCCCCCCCCCCCCCCAATACAATTGTTTTCTCTAAGGAAACACTTTTGAGGGAACCTCATAACAATGTCTTTCTAGACAGGTATCCTTCTCTGGGGCAACTTTGTTTTGAAGAACAAGCCCTACATAAAGAAAACTAAGAGGCACAAGATGTCTTTCTTTTCCTGGATAAAGCAGTTATAAATAAATATCTGTGCAAGCATCAAAAGTTTTATAGCTCACCTTTATCTGATGGTCTTAGCAAGTCTACATTGCACTGCACTAATACTGATGAAGAGTTCTGAACTTGCCAGCCCTTTTGTATCACCAAGAAAGAGTTGTAGTCAAATAATGGGGCTGGGCCTTTAGTGCTTTATGTAGTGCTGAAGGACTGGACAGAGATGAGGATGGTACCATTCTGCCATTATTTTACAATTCATAGGAGGCTTAAAAATCAAAAATTTAGTTTCTAGTGTTTCCTTATTACCTGAAAAAAAGTCAACCATTCCTCTGGAAAAAGCAACTTTAAAGGGGATTCTTTCTCCTACAGTCAGAAGATCACACAAGATCTTTGCTGGTAAACAGAACATAGATTTTTTAATAACTTTTGACAGGAGAGTATACCAGAACAAGAAACAAACTTACTTCTTTTAAAGTATAAAATAAAATCAGCTAACCATGTCATTTTCTTTTTTTACCTGCTGGACACTGACTTCTATTTTCCCTTCTAAGCCCCAACTAGCCAATTAGTTTTTCCTCGTAAGGGGCCAAAGCCGGGCACTTTTAGCCCGTTCTTTCTTATAGTAGGTGGGAGTCTCTTACAAGAGATATGAGTAGTTTGCCTTGTTATGCACGTCTTCCTCCTTACCCTGGCTTAATCTCTTCCAGTACAGTTGCAACTCCACCAGACGTTGTTACCTGGGTGTGTAAATGCATGAAACCATATATGTCCAGTATATCCCATCTTTGCAGTGCATGATCCCTGGACCAGTAGCAGCTGTCATTTGAAATACCCTGACATTTTTGTTTGGGTTAGTGATGCAATAGGCGACACTGTCTCCCTCACAGACCCCAGGGTGACTGAAAGGGCATCAACTACTCAATCCCATCTACCTTGTCCAGATCTTCCAGTTACTTGTGCTGCCAACTGAACAGAGGTCATCTGGGGCAGTTAGGGGTTCATCCCTGCATGAAGGGAGGAATGGTTTTGAAGTGACAAAAATAACTAAAGAAGTCATGTGACAACAGCTCTTCTGGTATGCCCCTGCTGATGCCAGAGGAGCAGCACCATGAGACAGGAGTACATGTCACAGTGGGTTTAGTATTATGTAATCAACACACGCAGTCGAGTCAGTCTGCGTGAGTCCCGCATTGTGAACACTGTAACGTGAAAAAATTACATTACTGACTGTAAAAACCTTATACCACTTCTGGACCCATAGTAATGCTTGTTCCTGGGTCCAGAACAGTAAGGAGTTTCGAGGTTCGGTGTTTGTGTTGGGCGTACTGGTAGTTGGTATTCCAGCTTTCACAGAATGATTTTGTGCATTGGAGGACTCAACTCTCTTTGTGTCAAGTACATGATAGTAAACCTTTACCACAATACATCGAAATCTTCAGCTGTCTGAAAAGGCAGGTCAGTTGCTTAGTAACATCACTAATGAGAAGCCCTGTAATTGCAGGAGTTATCCTTGAAGAAAACTGCTTATGATCCTGTGTTGGGATATGAAAATGTGCCTGCTATATAAATGTTTTAGGAGGGTCTCTCTTAACAAAAGTCGTTAGCATGACTCATATTCTATATATGTGTTAACAACTATCACTCAGTAAATGTAATTAACTGCATTCAGGGGTGATTAGTTGAATGATTTATTCAGAGTACAGGAGTAAGGAATTTGTGGCTGTGGGAAATAGATCAAGAAGTGCAGACTGTTGTCAACCATTATGCTGTACAGAGTGTTCATACTTGTGGAGTTTCTACAGCCCTTAGATTTATGAAAGAATCGTCTCATGTCATTTGCCTAATCGGAATGTCCTGTTTTGTTTCAATGATCTGTCACAAATAAACAGGCATTTATTGACCTTAAGAAACACAAGAACTCTGCATATATTTAAAAATATTATTAATATTTCAGAAAGCGGTAATGACCTCACTGCAAAGCATTACCTTACATGAAAATAAATGAGGAAGACAACAGCCATGGTCACCATCTCACTTGTGAAGAGGAAGTTCCTAATTCTAGTAAAATTTAGACTTCTCTTCCCAGCATGACATTTATGATAATAGAGAAGTCATTTATCGTAACTGAAGCATTTTATGAACATGTTAGCTGTAAAATACTACTGTGGCCTGGCAACAGGACATGACAGGCAACACCAGCAGCCACAGTGGACACAACAGTATAGACAGGATTAGCACACATGCACAACATCTTAAAGCCACTATCACACTCAGTCTCAGTTATTAGATAACACAAGGGAAGAACAGCTCTCTTTGTGGTATAACTTTGTGATAAAACTACCAAACAGAAAGGTGAAATGATGCAGGTGAAACAGAATAGATTTACTTGCTTTAGTTTGTTTTAGTCAGTACTTCAATATACCTTTGCATGACATAACCAAATATGGTGTTTTGAAGTGTGTTTATATTTAAAAGAATATTTTTAATTTGTCAGAAAATAGCATGCTTCTGCGCAGTAAATGTTTATGTATAGACAGTCTTCTTGGTCTTAAACCACCTTACAGAATAAGCAAATCTGTGCACCAGCATACTCCATTCCATGCTGTTCCTATATGTAGAACAAATCATCTATCACAGAGATGGTTTTCACTGGACTCTGAGTTCACATCTTCAGCTAGGCCGTAAATGACAAATAAAAACAAGTCAGATAGCTAGTATATTAGTATTATGCTTTACATATTCACAGCTGCATCAGGAAAAATAGTTTGTAATCATAGTATTGATTACAACTGTCTTCTTCATTAACAGCAGCTCAGCTTCTCTACAGCTGTGTGTGTTCATTGAAAAAAAAATTATCTGTCTATAACAGTTACATAATCAGATCTCTTGTGCTCAAAAAGTCTTTCGTATTTTATTTTCTATTAGGATGTGTATATACTGTTTTCAGGAAGCAGCCTTCTTCCAGATGACTATAGCAAAACTGCGAAGCAAATATTTATGGGAAACACCCTATGTGTGCACTTTATGTGAAAGAATATACAATAGTGGATAATATAGATGATTATAATGAGGTCACCAGTCATAACAAGTATATTATGTGTTCAAGACATGGACGCCAAGAAATTCATCCCCTGAGCGAAGCTCAAGAGGTGAATCTTGGCATCCATATCAAGGACACATTATATTTTGTTATGGTCAGAAATCCAATTTTAATTCTTTGTAGTGCATGGAGGTTTATCAGCTCCATGTATTTGAAATTAGTCAAAAGTCAGATTTCAAAAAAGAAAAAGCAATGTGTTGTGCCAGCTTTGAAAGCTAGTAAAGCAGTGGAGAAGTGATTGATGTCCTTAAGTATTCCCTGTGGAAGGGAAACAGTTGTAATCAAAACAGTGAGTTTACTTTGGAACAGGCAGAAGAAACAGGAGTTGAAGTCGTTTCATGTCCTGCTGTTGCTATTTTCTGGTCAGTGCTATGTGCTTGTAATGGACACGTGACCTTAACAGTGCCAGGGAGTGCTTAATTGTTAAGCACCCCTCTAAGGGTTATTATGGTCAGGTCTCATATGATAGCACTGCTGAATCAGGATGTAATGTAGCCATTGTTTGAGCATAATCATTATACTCCATGCACTACAAACAGTTTCTAGGCCATGTTCTGCGGACCACTGGCAACCTATGTCCTGTGTACCCTTGACATGGACTGTGTGTGTGTGTGTACCAACACACTCCAACAAGAGATTTGTTCCTTCCTTTAGTAGACTGATTGTCTTACCATTGTGCCAGACTTGGCTGCAGCTAGCCTTCATTGCCCATCATATTGTGAGTCAGACATTTTTGAATTGGTTCTAACTTCCAGAAGAAACACTTCTGCATGGGAAATTGAACATCTGTGCAGATGTATAACTTAAAATGAGTAACCGTTTGTAAATGTCTTCATCTTCCACAAGGGGTCTGCATATAATCAGCTTAAATCACACTGTGGTATTCTGATATTCTGTTGTGTACAGCAAGGGGCGTCCATTAATATGAGCTTGAACACTCACAGCATAAATGCTGCAGTGTTCAGTTATTAAAATGTGTTGAAATAATATACGTCTCCTCATGATTTCAACAGTATACTACTCTGAAGATGAAAAAAAGCGTTGACAGAATAATAAAAGTATTTGTGCTGAAGCAAGTATGACTCGTGAGAAGAACTAATGAAATTAAACAAGTTATGCAGTTGTGGCCAGCATATATTGAGAAGACTGAACAGTTTTTCCTTTATGAATGATATTTCTAAGAAAAAGCACATGGCAACATTAATGATTTTAATAGGAGCATGCTAGATATGGGATGTTTTGAAACTTGGTTTAGCCACTGAAACCAAAGGATGAAAGCTTCAACTGAATCAATAGGAATTTAAAGGGACATTTCAAACTTGCATCACTGACACTAATGGAAAGATTTTGTTTTAATTACTGCAACCAGAAAGCAAATACGAGAGACAGTATGCTGCTAAGATGAAGCAATGTAATTTAGTATAATCTTCACGAAGCACAAAGAAATGGATTCATTAGTAATAGTTGCAGTGAAGTTTAACAAAGAGACCTATTATGTGAATTGAATTTAGTGTTTGCAAGTGCAGAAGAACATCGTGGGTAGTGTTGTTGCCTAACAGCATTTGGTCTCAGCTGGTGTACTTCTGTTTGAAGACTGAATGTCCTCCCTGAGAGATTTTGTTAGATGTTCTACAATTTTCTTCGTGTACCAAAGATGGAGTCATCTCTTTAAAGTAAACATTTTGACTGTCAAGAGTCATAACACATGTAGTAAAACTGTCAAAAGCAAAACAGTCCCTTAAAAAAAAAAAAAACACCTGAAACAGTTTTTTTTTCTTGCAGGGGTGCAAGCCTCCTGTAACCCCCATGTGAGGGGCTATGCCCTCACACCCTTTGAATGTTATATATACTAATTCAGAGATCACACTATAGCAGAGAAAGGTCCAATTGCCATTCACTACAATATTACAGCATTGTTGATTTAGGCATCTTAATGGCTGATATTCAAAACGTTTGATATAAAGACATGGAAACCATAAAGACATTCTATAAGTGAATTCTATTTCTTCTAAATTACCTGTAGATTTAGGGGTCTATATTGTTTTGTCAAAGGTTCACTTCAGCAAACCTCTGGTCATCACACAAAAAACAATGAATGTTCATGTTAGTGAAGGATTTACCCAGGGAAAGTAATTACTTGACCAACATAAGGAAATGTTCCCTTTTCCCCATTGTAGTGCGATCTAGGAGTTGGTATATATAGATGGGGGAGTGGGAGGGTTTGGCATATTGCAGTGTCTGTTAGGGTCACTATGTTGGTCAAGTAATTACTTTCCCTGGGTGAATCCTTCACTGATGTGAACATTTGCTGGACACAATCATTTGCTGAAACAAACATTCAATGCTTTTTTGAGATGAAAGGAGGTTCACTGAAGTGAAATTTTGATGTAATAATAATAACAATAATATAGACCCTAGATTTGCATATGACAGCATATCAGTATTTACTCTGATGGGGTGGCATCCCTCTTATGATAAGTTTCTCTGCCTTATACCCAGCGAGCATTTGGATAGACACCAGCTTCCCTATAACTCTGAAATAGATTAAGTGTGTAACTGATGAATAAATGAATGAATTCCCAATTACATCTAAGATTACCTTCATTATGGAAACAGCAGGAGAAACAGCAGTTAAGGTTGAGATATCTATTGGCAGAATACATAAAGTCAAACTTTGCTCCCTTACCTCACCCCCTTTCCTACCCACCCCAACTTCAATTACATTTATACCTAACCTTGCACCACCTAACCATCAATCTCCAATCAAACTCCTCCCCACACACCTCCCTATTAGCCTACCTTTCATCAGCCCAACCCTCCTTTCATCACCCCCATATACTCCACCTCCTCTACCCTACCATGTCACCAAAACCTAATTACCCCACTTCCTACCTCCACACTTCTTCCTTAGATCTATCCCCACCATCTATACCTGCCTCTAAACCATAACCCTTTACCTCTACCTCACCTGTATTACTTCAATACTGCTACCCATACTCTGCTGTAACGCCATCTCTCCTCCTCTGTCAATCAATTACTCTGCTAAACTCACCCATCCCTTATTATACTCCACACCTGTCAATAATGCCTCTCATATTCAACATCTTACTCCTTATTTTCACTGTTTAACTCTCTCTCCTTCTAAGACTCTCATCACTTCACCCAACCCATATACCTCCCAAACCCACATCTGCAACATCTACCCACAATGCCACCCTCTCCACCTTCTCTGCAATCTGCTCTAGTCTGTATGCCACTAATCTAATTCTACAAAAAAAAACCTGACAATCCTCTCTCCACAACATACCCTTCCTTATAACTTTGCCCATAATTATTTTAGAAACCCAAAAAAGAAGCTCCATCCAACTACTTTTCCTGCTCATCTTAGCCTAGTCTGGTGACATGCACCCAAATCCTTGCCCTTCTCCTTCCTCTCTTAATACCCCAACTCCACAAAATCCCTAAATTTCACCACCATCAATATTCAAAGCATAAGAAAAAAATCCCTAATCTGCATGCATGGTTAAGTCAACATAAACCAGACTTTACAGCCATAACTGAGACCTGGCTAAAACCATATATAAAGGATTCTGAATTTCTGCTCCCAAACTATTTGTGCCTTAGAACATACAGACTTCACAAAAAAGCCTGAGACATCACCTTATTATATCCAAGCACCTTTACAGTAATTCCATATTCAAAGCCTATTCCCCTCTTTTTCGCTCCAGAGTTATTTGTTACCATCGTAAAACTCAGTGACTGTAAAAGCCTTTGTATCATAGTCATATACAGCCACCCAGGCAACAATATTCCTATTCTCAAAGACATTCTTGCCTGGACAACCAACAATATAAAAAAATGAAACAATCATCTTAGATGACGTTAACATTAACTGCTTAGATATCTCCAATAACAACCCCTCTACAGATATCAACCTTCACATCTATACTCAACTAATTTCTGATATTACCAGACCTGACTATAAGAATAGCAAAGGTTCAATCCTGGATTGGATCATGGTTTCTGACCCAAATAAAATCTCCTCCTCTGGCACACTCCCAAATAGTATAAGTGACCACTCTCCAACATTCAATAAGTAAGCCCAGCACTATACCAAACATACATCAATATAGACACACCTGAGACTTATACCACTTCTCCCCAAACACCTTTAATGACATTTTGCATAATACTAACTGGAGTCCACTAAAATGTCTCCAACTTAGTGAAGCTGTGGAATTCTTCAATTCCACATTTCTTAGGATCCTAAATAGTCTTGCCCCTCTCCAGCTAAAAACAGTCAAGTCAAAATATGTTAACTGGCTTGCCAAGTTCACAAAACAAATTATATCCTCTAGGGACAAAGCCAGGAAAGCCTGGCTGAAAAATAAAACTCCTTCCAACCTCATGCAACATAAACAACTTCACAATCAGGCTAAGCAATTAGTTCTCAAAAACAAAAAAGAATACTTCCAAACCCTCCAAAATCAACATAAACAAAATCCCAAGAAATGCTGGGGAGCAGTCAACTCCCTAGTTCATCCAGGAACTAACTATAATTCATGCTCAAACTCAGAAAAAACACCCTCTGACTTAGCCTCACACTTTAACTCATATTTTATTGACACCATTATACGTAAATACCCTCAACCAGATAAACAAACCCAAGGCTGATAGTCCAAAAAACCACTGCTCGGACAAGAGTAGTTCATATCCAAAGAATTTAATATGCTATACGATAGCAGAGCTCCACATGAAACAGACCAAAACTCCAAAACAGAAGATCAGGTTAAGCGCTTTCATCTGCATGAAAAGCAGATTTCATCAGAACCAATACCAATAGCTTGTACTCTGCTTTTAAAGCAATTTTGGCGCCAAAAATCAATTAGAATACTTATAAAACTTATTAAAATCACAACAATTCTAAACACTACTATAAATTCTACTAAATGTTGCCTAAAAATACATATATAACTGGAATAAAAAATAAAAATACCTTGTAATATGAAAATGTACAAGCCATGTACATACATATATAATACAAAATGTATAATAAATAAATAAATAAATAAATAACCTAGTACGTGAAGATAGGATATGAACAATGTAGCAATGTACAAATATAAAAATGTGAGTAATACTAAAATCTATCTAATTGGTGATGACTTGACTAAAAATATCAATTTATGAATAAATTAATACAGGAATTGTAAAAGGTGAGACCACCAACCTGCACAAGATTCATCTAATTTCAATACAAGAAAACTACAATACTTGTACTAAAAAATTAGATAGATTTTAGTATTACTCACATTTTTATATTTGTACATTGCTACATTGTTCATATCCTATCTTCACGTACTAGGTTATTTATTTATTTATTTATTATACATTTTGTATTATATATGTATGTACATGGCTTGTACATTTCTACAAGGTTTTTTTTTTTTTTTTTTTTATATATATATATATTTTTTTAGCAGTATGGTATTGGTTCTGATGAAATCTGCTTTTCATACAGATGAAAGCGCTTAACCTGATCTTCTGTTTTGGAGTTTTGGTCTGTTTCATGTGGAGCTCTGCTGTCGTATAGCATATTAAATTCTTTGGATGAGAACTACTCTTGTCCGAGCAGTGGTTTTTTTGGACTATCAGCCTTGGGTTTGTTTATCTGGTTGAGGGTATTTACGTATCTTTGTGTGTTGCTGTTTAATTTTCCTGATGGCTGAATTACCGCCGGCTTCATCGGACAGAGAGGAGCTACATTCACTAAGGGCGGAGGTCACGTCCTTACAAGCTGACGTTAGCAAATTGTTAGATCTTGTCAGCAAGCTTATGGACACAACAAATCATCGGATTGAGTCGGGACATATTGATACAAATGTACGTGGTAACTTGGTAGCTACCAACAATAATATTGTATCAGACGTTAATAGTGTGTCTAATAGTAACAGTTTTAATGACATCCCTAACGGACAGCCTCAAATTGCTCAGGACATTGATTTGGAAGGTGTTCCGTTATGCCAGGATATGAGTCAAACTTCTAAAGGCAATGTCCTTAATGAAAACAACTTCAACATTTCGCTAGAAGCGGACTGTACTTTCGACTTTAGTTTGTTCCATCTGGATGATGAAACACAGAGACTTGGAGCGAGACCCAAACACCGGGAAGTGGTGAAAACCTGTTCCTCAATGGCTAAACGCCAGGACACACATAAAGGTACTGTCACTAAAAAATTTATATCTAGTCCAAACGACAAACGGAACGTACAGAATAAAAAAGTCCATGTTGTGACTGTATCAAATAGATGTTATAAGCATGATGAAATAGAAAGTTTTATTAATTGTGATGTTATTTTTAAGCATGGTGAACAAAGTAATGTATATAATAGGACATCCCACAATATGGATGATGGTTCTATTAAACATAAAATATATGCATTAGGTAAGAAACTAGTACATGCTAAAAGCATAAAAATTGATAATGCATATCTACAACAGTGTATTAATTTACAAATAGTACCTAAAGGGTTACGGTTTTTTAAACTACCCTTAGGCCTTGAATATAGTAACAGTATCATACAAGACTTTAACAGTATGTTTGATGATTTTGGCTTTTTATTTATGAAGAAATTAATGAAATATAATGATGAGAAAATATCTTTTATTACTAATGAAATAGAGACACTTAATGAAGAAATTATTCAGGATGATAACTTTGAACAGTGGTATGATTTATACCATAAACAGTTTCAAAATGCTGAACACAAGGCTTCAACCACACATAGTAGAAAAATAGGAAAATTGATAGGGACTTGGGTTCCTATAAGCAACAAAGAGCTTATGTGTGGCCACAGTATAAGAAGACTTATGCCAATACTTTTATGGACACTGATAGAGTTTACAGGGGCCGTAAAGAATCACGAGGAAATGAGGAAGATGTAAATTTTCAAGGGGGAAGATATTACCCTGCCCCAAAATCATATAAAAGGAGATATTAAGTATTGAAGAAGTAGTGTTGGATGACCCTGAACTTTCGCAGGGGATTTTATCTACGGTTACTATTAGGAGTCCTAATCTTAGTCTCACTGGTAGAGATCGACCTTGTTCTGAGACTAATGAAGACCATCATATACTCATTAGTGAGACCACACGTCCAGTTATACACACTTTAAATGGATTAAATGTATATAATTATACTGATGCTGATATAAATGAGGAGTTTTTCTCCTTATTCAGTAAAGGAATGAAATTTATACCAATGGC
This sequence comes from Protopterus annectens, assembly GCF_019279795.1. NCBI lineage: Eukaryota > Metazoa > Chordata > Ceratodontiformes > Protopteridae > Protopterus > Protopterus annectens. The sequence continues at coordinate 793,747,546 of NC_056741.1, read as the reverse complement.
ACGATTTAACATCATAGACATAATTAAGGAAATAAAGTTTTATTGTCGCAGACTTAATTTGGCTATCCAGTTTAGCGAAACGAAATGTGAACAGGATAGACACAATAACATTAACAAATTAAAGAAAAAAAGTGTATATATACCCAATTACCATCCCAATGTAGCTAACTATGAAACATTTGTAACCAAAGATATATACTGGTTAAGTCATAATATTAAAACTAATAAAGACTATGCCAGGATGTTTAAGGACAATCTTACTAACAAAGAGAGGGATTGTTTGAAAAACATTATTGACAATCATGACATCAGGATCATGAAGCCAGATAAAGGGGGAGGTATTGTAATGTTTACTACTCTTGATTACAACCAAGAAATTTATAATATACTCCACTTATCTGGCAATTATGAGGAGGTTTCCCTCAATCAAGTCAATATAGGGTATAGGAGAATAGATCTTGCCATTGAGGAATATTTATTGGACAACCGGATAACCAATGAGACTTATGAATTCATTAGAGAAGAATTTCCTAGGATGGCCACCATCATAGGAATCCCTAAAATACATAAAAGCTTAGAAAAGCCACCGTTTAGGCCCATAATTTCAGGTTTTAAGTCTAAGACATATAACATAGGGGTTACCATAGATGTATGGACCAAACACATTTATGATAACGTGAGACATCTCACAAAGGATTTGTGGAATTTTTTGGGTAATTTAACACCTGAAATATGGCATAATGATTTGTTTTTTTTAATGGTCGATGTTGTTGACCTTTTTTCTAGCATTCCTAAAGAGACTGGTTTAGACTATTTTTGTAACAGTTTAAGAAAATATTCAGTGATGAGTTGGGACAAAATCAATCTCATTGTCGATATGATGGGATTGGTTCTAGATCACAATTATCTCCAGTTCCAAGGGGAATTGTTTAGACAGAGTAGTGGCATCGCTATGGGTGCTTCTTGCGCCCCAGTGTTCGCCAACCTCGTTATGTTAGAATGGGAATCTCTATACATTTTCCCCAGTGAGTATTACAAACATATAGTCTACTATACTAGGTACCTAGACGATTTATTTATTCTTTGGAAAGGACCAGTCGATGGAATCAAGAGTTTTATAGATTATATAAACAACACAACCAGTTTTTTAAAATTTACTTACAAGCTAGAGACTAAAGGCATTTCCTACTTAGACACATATGTGAATATTAATGAAAAAGGATTTGAGTCGAGAATCCATAGGAAGGACACCTTCTCTAATGATTACATATATTATGGTAGTAATCATCCCCCGCATGTTTTTAAAAATGTGTTCAAAGGGCAATGCATACGTGCAGCACGTATGTCATCAAACAAAGATATCATGGAAAAGGAAATGAATGCTATTTATAATATGTTCATTAATAGAGGTTATCCAAAGCATATGCTCACTCCCGTTGTTACTTATGTGAGGAAGGAATGGGGTAACAAATACCCACCTTTGTTGGGGAAACCATTCATACCCTTAAAGAAGGATGATTATAATAATAGGAACATTTGTGTGATATTGTTTAGCCCCTACACCAACTTAATAAAAGAAATTCTGCACAAACATTGGAATCTTTTAACTATATCTGATGAAGTTGGTGAGGTAGTTGGCATTTTTCCCAAATGTGTTTTTAAAACATCCCACAACATAAAAAATATGTTGGAAAGCATTAAAGATAAAAAGAAGGTGGTGAATAGATATAAAGGAACAACAAAATGTGGTACATGCAACCAATGTAGCAATATCAATGAAGCAAAAGTCATAAAGTTGAAAAACATCACTAGGACTTATTTGCACAGTATGGTAGGTAATTGCAATACCTCCAGGGTTGTTTATGTCGCTACTTGTACCTCATGTGACGCGTATTACATTGGTACGACTGAGAGAAAATTTAAAACAAGAATTTATGAGCATTTATATAAAATTAAAAAAACATGATACCAATAATGCCTTAAGTAAACACATTATAGATAGAGGGCAAGAACATTCTTTCCTATTTAGTATTATAGATCATATTGATATCATTGGTTGTGGAGGTAATTGGAAAACTTTTCTGGCCCTATTAGAAAGTAAGTGGCAAATGTTATGTGATGCCACAACGTGTCCAGGATTAAATGATCACATCAGTATTAAACTTTTTTTACTTTTAGATTAATTAACGTTATTTATAAGGTATTAGGTATGTGTTCATATTTTAGTACAAGTATTGTAGTTTTCTTGTATTGATATTAGATGAATCTTGTGTAGGTTGGTGGTCTCACCTTTTACAATTCCTGTATTAATTTATTCATAAATTGATATTTTTAGTCAAGTCATCACCAATTAGATAGATTTTAGTATTACTCACATTTTTATATTTGTACATTGCTACATTGTTCATATCCTATCTTCACGTACTAGGTTATTTATTTATTTATTTATTATACATTTTGTATTATATATGTATGTACATGGCTTGTACATTTTCATATTACAAGGTATTTTTATTTTTTATTCCAGTTATATATGTATTTTTAGGCAACATTTAGTAGAATTTATAGTAGTGTTTAGAATTGTTGTGATTTTAATAAGTTTTATAAGTATTCTAATTGATTTTTGGCACCAAAATTGCTTTAAAAGCAGAGTACAAGCTATTGGTATTGGTTCTGATGAAATCTGATTTTCATGCAGATGAAAGCGCTTAACCTGATCTTCTGTTTTGGAGTTTTGGTCTGTTTCATGTGGAGCTCTGCTATTGTATAGCATATTAAATTATTTGGATGTGAACTACTCTTGTCCGAGCAGTGGTTTTTTGGACTATCAGCCTTGGGTTTGTTTATCTTATTGACACCATTGTTAAGCTCTCTACCACCTTCCCATCAATCAACACAGACCCACTAAAGCCTCCGCTAGTACATACCCCGTCTACTCCAATACCCACTTTCTCACTCTCTCCCATGCCTACCTCAACCATACAAAAACTTCTTCATGAACTAAAACCATGTACCAACACCCCAGATAACTTACCTGCAGAAGTCTTACAACTATCAGCCTCCTCCATCAGCATTCTCATCAATAGGTCCATTCAGGAATCATATATACCTGATATCTGGAAAAAAGCATATATTATCCCAATTCACAAAGGTGGCAACAACTCTAACATTTCAGACTTCCAACCTATTGCCATTCTTTTCCCCATCTCAAAAATAGTGAAAAAGTGCATTCACACTCAGCTCATTAGTCACCTGATTAAATACCAACTCATTTCCTCCACTCAACATGGCTTTAGGCCAGGACATAACATTAATGCTGTCCTCATTTCCTTCCTGGAATTAGTAAACAGAGCTCAGGATGATGGCAGCTTAGTTGCCACACTCTTTCTTAATCTATCAAAGGCATTCGACACAGTTTCCTATTCCCTTCTGCTTACTAAACTCTCCAAGCTTGGCATCTCTTCCCCCCACCCTTCAATTGTTTTCTAACTATCTCAGCAACAGGCAACAATCTACTATTTGGCATCACTCCTCCTCCCCTTTCATCTATATTAATACTGGGGTACCCCAGGGATCTAAACTGGGTCCCCTTCTATTCAGCATATGCATCAATGACTTCCACACTACTCTTACCCACAGTACTGCTATCCAATACGCAGATGATTCTACTATCATCTGCTCTTCTAAATCTGACTCTGTACTACAACAACTAACCAAAGAAGCATTTACCTCAACTGAAACCTGGATGTCACAGAACCATCTTGCCTTCAACCGCAACAAAACTAAACTCTTAATATTTACCCCCAAAAAATCCAACCCGATTGACAAGTCTGAATTCTCTGTTCATTGTCAATATAATACTATTATTGAAGTTGTTTCTAGTACCAAATTGCTTGGTGTCATCATTGATGATAACTTAACCTTTGACTTTCATATCTATAGTAACATAAAAAAAAAACATCAAAAGCTAGCAGTCCTTTATAGGCACAACTACTTTCTTAGCTTACACAAGGAAAAAATCTTCACCTGGATACTGCAGCCAATGATGTAAAACTGTAAATATCCAGAGGAAAAAAAAAAAAAAAAACGTTGGTGGCACACAGCAGGTATGTTAGCAAAAGTACGTTTAATATAATAGAACACAGAGAAAGTAAGCCCTTTCTTGGACAACTCCCACTTCATCAGACTAACATTAAACAGGTTTAACACAACATTTTAAATAGACTCATAGATCACATAGCAACCAATAAAAACAAGACATAAAAACATGTGGAGTACAAATTAAAGTGCTAGCACACCGAGGTGCTAATGTTATAAAATAAAATAGTCAACAACTATACAAATATCCTAACTATTTAAAACTCTAATAATACCTTCATAAAGTCATGTATGTATGTGCCAATAGCTACACCAACCTCTCTCTTGTTCAATGGGAGGTTAATCATGTGATTAACAACAATGAATTTGCTATGTCCATTGTCTGGTATAAACATTTCGTGGACAATATCTTCCTTTTGTGGCATGATACAGAGGAGTGCCTTAAGCAATTTATTGTATACATCAACAATGTGACTACATTCCTTAAATTTACTCATAAATATTCTGACAGAGATAGAGTTTCTAGATGTCAAGGTTAGTAGAGATGCATTTCATTTAGTATCTACTACTGTCTATAAGAAACCCATCAAGAAGAATACTGTACTTCATAACAGCAGTATGCACACTAAACATACTAGAGCAAATGTCCTGAAAGGGCAAATTTATCGTGTTATGCATTTGCATAATGATGATATTGCTTTACAATCAGCACTATTTGTGCTAAAACAAGAGTTTATCTCAAGAGGGAAAAGAGAGCACGATACAGACACACAACTGGAGCTAGCATGGAGAGAGAGAGAGAGGTGGTAGGTGTAAACCATATTATAATACGCAAGTTGGAGTATGTAGTAGTGATAACATCTATACAGGCCCTAATAATACTTCTGAGATGGATGCACTTAGAATGCCACTCACATATGCTAGTAGTATTAATATAGTGTGTGATATTATTAAGAATAACTGGGACATTCTTTCTAATGTTAAAGAATTAAATGGAGTTGTAAGACATGAACCTAGATTCACCTTTAGGAACAACAGGTCCTTGAAAAGACAGCTCTGCTACAAGATTGACAATGTACAACAATATAATCAATCCAACAGTTTAGGTACATACTGTTGTAGGAGGTGTACAGCCTGTCAATATATACATGTGGGAGGCCGCTTTTTACATCCACACAAGGGGTTCACCTTTGAGTCTAATTTTTATGCTGATTATCAAACGAAGAATGTGGTTTACTTTAGTTATTGCACAATCTGCTATGCTTTTTACATAGGAAAGACCAATCGTCCTTTGAAAGACAGAATACTGGAGCATATAAGGGATGTCAGGAATGCTAAGGAAAGCAGTGCACTTGCAATGCACATCAAAGAAGAAGGTCACACACTTGGTTTTAAGTTTTTTGTACTTAAAATAGTTCCTGTTAATAAAAGAGGAGGTAATTTGAATAGTAATACAGAAGGTGTTGAGCAGGAATGGATACTCAAATTCCAGGCGGATGTACTACCTGGACTTAATAATAAAGTATCCTTAAAACCTTTTTTAAGAGCAAAATCACTGAAACGTTAATATTTGTATGTAATGTGTATATATAATACATACCTTTTAGTAATATTTACTGTGCTTAGCCTCTCTATATATATTTTTATACTTTTTATATGTACTGCATTTTTTGAACACACAGATTATATACTTATCAATTTTGTGAATATATTTGTGTGTGTATATATATATATATATATATATATATATATATATATATATATAAATATATAATTTTAATACATGGCTTTATGAAAGTATTATTAGAGTTTTAAATAGTTAGGATATTTGTATAGTTGTTGACTATTTTATTTTATAACATTAGCACCTTGGTGTGCTAGCACTTTAATTTGTTAATTTTGCTAACGTACCTGTTATGTGCCACCAACATTTTTTTTCTCTGGATACTTTCTTAGCTTCTCTGCTAAAAGGGCTCTCACCTTATCATTCCTACTCTCTTATATGGTCCCCCATCCTCACCAATATTCAGTCCTCCCTGAAAACTAAACTTGACTCATGCTACAACAAAGTTGCCATATTTGTTACAAATGCTATATTCACCACCCACCACTGTTCCTCTTTGCATCAATTAAATTGGCTTGAATTTCCCCCACCACCTCACATATCTACAACTAACTACTGCCCATACACTCATCTACTACCCAGCAGCCTACTCCTCCCTGTCCTCCATTTTGACCATGTACCATCCTAATCGACACCGTAGGTCTGAAAAAAAAATCCTATTGAATGTTTATAAACCTAAACTGCCAGCTGGCCAAATGCTGTATTCTTTTACTGTCTCCAAGCTATGGAATTATCTCCCTCCTTCACTCAGGACTATCAGTAATCCTACTTCCTTTAAAAAAATCCCTCAGACTTCATCTCTCCTCACAGTGGATATGCACCTGCACCCCAACTGACAACCCCAAAACCTGACCTCCTCTCAGAATCCTACTTTTCTCCAGTCAATCACTACTCTATCTTCCCCTTCTCTATACCACACTAACTACTTCTGCTGTCACTTTAGCCTGTGTTATCCCTACCTTAGGCCTTCTGTCTCTCTCTTTTTACCCTTTAAGTTAATTTCTTCTCACCACTAATAATTGTACTTATATATTTACACTTTCTGTTCCTACTTTCACACCATAATTGTAAACCATTCTTCACTGTTATCACATTTAGTCAATGTTATTATCAAATTATTCTATGTGATTATTGTTTTATTTTAATGTGCTACTACTGTTTTATATACGCTGTGTTATTGTGTAAAATCTCGTTGTATGTAATTAAATGTGAAGCTTTTCTCCCCAGGCCTCCACAAAAAATGGGCTCAATTCAGACCCAGTGGACTTTCCCAGGAAACAAATGCAATAAATAAATAACTTCATGCAATAAACAATAACAGAAACGGTTTATTTTCATAACAATAAAGAAATCCCACAAGACTAATTTCAAAGAAATAAAAACACCATAGTAGATAAAAGCTGTGGTATAGACGGTATGTCATAGCAAGTCAAGATACAGTCCCATATTAAAAGTAAAAAAAAAATGTTTTATGAAAAATATGAAGGATGTTTGTAAAACAGAAGAGGAATGACCAGTTTTCCCTCTTAATTAATGAAAGAAAGCAGCTCTCTCTCTCTCTCTCTCTCTCGCTCCCTCTCTATGTTTTAAAAGACAATAAAAATAGATGGAGACTAACACAGGGATGACACTGTCTAGTGTTAGAGAAAAACTGCTAGTCTATTCTTCCAAAGAAATCATAAGAAGCTACCTCAGTTAAACATAAAATGTATATTTGAGGGAATTCATCACTATAATACCATATTATGACTGCGACATTTTGTGTAAAACATAGGAAATGGATGCCATTAGCTGTGGCAAAAAGAGAAGGGCCAACCCTGTGTGCATGGAACTGGTTATAAAATGTTGTTTTAAATTGGAAAAAATGATTAATGGATTGAAACATGTCACTTGAACTGCTTGAAATGCATGCTGAAGTGTTTTGATAGGAAAGACTAGCTGTGTAAGGAAATTTACCAAACTAGTAGATATTCAAATGATCACTGTTGCACAATAGCATTAGCTATATGTTTGTATCCTGCTTGGAATTTAACAGCTGTCCAGATTATAAAGTTTCAGAGACATAGACAATATCCCAGGATGCCCTCTAAATGCTTGAAAGATGACCTACCAGGCCTGCTGGAATTGCTATTTAACTGTAGTCTCCAAACAGACTTCATGCCTCGCAAATGGAGAACAGCAACAGACATTCCTTTGCACAAAGGTAAGCCATCCACAGACCCTGAAAACTACATAAATCTCAGTAGTCTTATATGCAAAGCCATGGAAAGAACTATCATGGAAATGGTCAGTAAAAACATAGGAAACCTCTAGATACTGGACCCAACCCAGTTTTGTTTCATCAAGGGTAGGTCATGCCTTCTCAGCCTGGTAGACTTTTTTGAGAAAGACACCAAAGTAATGGATTAGGGAAGAATGGTTCACACTGCCTACATTGACCTGGCTAAGACATATGAAACAATACCCCACTCAGACATTGTTAACAAACTCAAGAGGTTAGGTATAAACCCTTATGTCACCTAGTGGATAGCCATCTGACTCACAGACAAGACCTAGGAAGTTAGAATTGGGGAATCCATCTCTACACACAGGTCAGTCAACAGCACAGTCCATCAGGGATAGGTCCTGGGACCACTCCTTTTGGCATTTACTTCTTTGAAGTCAAGGCCAATGTCAATGGCCTCTGGCTGACTAAATTTGCAGATGATTGCAAATTAGGAGCAGTCACATAATCCCCCACTGACACAAATGTTCTCCAGGAAGAGCTGACACAGACAAATAACTGGTATCAGTGCCATGGACTACAACTAAATGCCAAGAAATGCATAATAGTATCCTTCAGAAAGTCATTCACCCCTGGTAACTATCATATTAACAATACACCACTAACAGCTGACCCACCAGTCAGGGACTTGGGGACATGTATATACAGCATTCTAGTCTTTGACCATCATGCCTCTACAGTAGTGAGGAAATCATTCTATATTAAGTAGCGTATAACAAATGTATGGCATCTAGATCCAAGGAAGTCATCATTCCACTATATTCAGCACTCATCAGATTGTCACTGAGTACAAGGCCCCCTTTGGTATTTACTTAACCAGACATATCCAACTATTGTAATGTCCACAGAGGTTCTCACTAAAAGAATACAGGATGTAAGTAACATGCCCTATGCAGACTGCCTCAAGGCTCTATCCCTGCATTCTGTCTCCTGCAGGCTGCTGAGGGAAGATCTATGTCTGACATACATGGCATTGTCAGACCCCACTCTGATTGACTGCCTGTATATCCACAAAACAAACAGCACTAAAATTACCCATTCTAAAGACTTAAACCTTTCCTGTGGTATAAACAGGACTTGCTGGAGACAAGTATGCAACCCAAAGACTTCCCCATCTCTGGAACAGGCTCTCCATTCATGTGAAGCAGAGTTGCTTCATAACCCAATTCAAGTGTAACTTGGACAATTGGATGGGGAACAGGAAATTTATTCCTGGTTTGGCACCTATATCTCTAATGGAGACAGGCAGTCTGTAAATGGTTCACCTCCCAGACCCCTGCTTACACTTATCAAGGGTCCCAGAAAATATCAGAGTTTAAAAATGCCCTTGTTTTGGTTACCCTAGTAAACACCTATGAACCTATGACCTTCCACATGTCCAAAGCATTAATCAGCTCAAAGTGAGCTGAAGGAAAAGATTGGTTTGGGTGCCAATAGCTTCAGAGCCTTCATGAAAATTGAGAGAGGGGAAACTGGAGCCCTGAAAAGGCCAATGCTAGAAAACTAGAAATGAAAGTCCTCACCCTGACAACAAAAACATATAAAAATAATAGGGGTGGCGGAAAGGAGCAGCTACTACAACTGTGAGTATTCAAACATTGCTGTTATGGTACGTTTACTTACACAACTGTACTATGCTTACCATAATGAACATCGTTGCAGTATCCATAGCTGTATGAGTAGATTATCATAATTTACACTGGCTGGAAAAATGAAGGATGAGGGTCCAGGAGCCCATGGTGAATGGACTTCGCAAAACCTGTTGTAGACCCGTTGAACTATTTTAGTTTGTAGTGCTTTGTAAATGCACGTACAGAGGACCTAGTTGCTGTTCCTAGAATACTTTTCAAATCCAATCTTTACCAAAAAGCTGCAGAGGAAGCCAAAGTCCTGTTAGAATGAACCTTGACCCTGTCTGGAATTGACTTGTTATGGTGGGTTTAACAAAATATAATAGCATGAGACAACCATTGGGAAATGGTCTGCTTTAACATATGTTGTTCTTTCTTTTTACTTTCACAGGAAATACTAGTGAACTTAATAAAACAAAAATACTAAAAAAAAAAACCCTTTCCACAAAACAACGGAGCCAAAAAGTTGTATAAAATGAGGGCTTTCGTTCTTTATTAAATAGAACTTCTTCAGATTAAACACAATTAAAAGCTGCGGTCTTTTAAAACATGAATTGATCAGTCACAATGCTTGATACAATAAAAACTGAGAGCTAAAAAAAAACAGAACAACACATACACTAAAATATGTCAGAAAGTAACAGTATCTTTATTAGTTACTTAAAAAAGAAAATGTTACAAATTTACCCACTGCTGGAATAATATTGAAACAAAGTAATACAATGCAGTATTCAGAGTTTGTCTGCTTTAATAGGAAATAAACTAGACAAGTAAATTCTGTCATGTAGACGAGGCCTTGTGTTGCACTCAGTAATATTTCCCAATAAACTTCCCTGGTCTCCAAAAAGTCTGACCAATTGCCTCCTTCAGGGTTACAATATACTTTTTCCAACACACATAAAATATATTTTTTAAAACTAATGCACATGCTAGCATGTTTTGCTAAGGCATTAGAAACATTTTTTGTTTTAATAACGTAGCAATGCTTATATAGATTGGATTTCAAACTTGTAGGACCTACACTTTTTCATACCATTGGAACGGGGTCATATACACCCTGCCACTATGAAAAACAAATTATCTTTATACAGGAGCACAGGCATACCCAATATGGGCCACTTTTACATGGTTTGGAATTATCTAGTAAGAACAAGGGGTCAGATAATATGTTTTTTAACACCATGGTATTGACTTATCACCATAATAATGGGGTTATTAGGGCGATGCTTGATAACAACTGGACCAGTGTCTTTCAAGGGTTTCGGTTAACTGAAAAAATTGGAAATTACACAAAATTCTACATAAAATGGGCAGGAGTGTCAAGTATATTCTCAAAGGCCACAAACACAAACCTTCCATACAACAACGGTATGAAAAAGTGTGGATCCTAAAAGCAATGTTGATGTATTAATGAGACACCCAATATAGTGGTGGACAATTACCCTAAGGTAATTAGAGTATAAGGCTCCTATGACTGCCAATCCAGTGGTGTGGTTTACTTAGCAACATGTTTATCTTGTTTGGCTTTCTATGTCAGAAAAATTGAAAAAAAGTTTGAAATCCACGATGTATCAGCATTGCTAAGTTATTAAAACAATAGTTTTAAAAAATATTTTTTGTGTGTTGGAAAAAGTGTATTATAACCCACAAGGAGGCAATTGGTCAATCTTTTGACTGCAGCTTTTAATTGTGTTTAATCTGAAGTTCTATTTAATAAAGAATGAAAGCGCTCATTTTCTACAGAATATGTAATTGTCAATGGAGAAGATATTTTATTCTCAAAATATAAATTATCAAAGTAGTTAATTATATCTACACATACACAAACTGAATTATGTATACACACACACACCCACACACACACACACACACACACACACACATATATATATATATATATATATATATATATATATATATATACACACACACACACACACACACACACACACACACACACACAGAGTTTTACACACACACACACATATATATATATATATATATATATTCAATACATATATATATATACATACATACATATACACACACACACACACACACACACACACACACATATATACACACACACACACATATGTGTGTGTGTGTGTGTGTGTGTGTGTGTGTGTGTGTGTGTGTGTGTGTGTGTGTGTGGCTTTACTTTGATTCACTGAAAACTCATTTCACTGAATTTCAAAACATTCACACCAAATCACTGAAGCTCAAATCACTGAAAACTCATTTTAATGAATCACATTTCACTGAATGTAAGTACTGTTGGGCAAATAAAATGTATATGCCCTTTTCCCTACTGTACTGTGATCCTGGAGTTAGTATATATACTTTTGGTTTTATATTGTTAGTTTTCAGTGAAATGAGATTCATAAATATAAAAGCTAAGTAGGTGGGGGGGCTACACTGCACCCCCCCAATGTGGGGGGCTGTGCCCCTCACACCCCCTAACTATTGATACTTATTCCAGGATCGCACTACAGTGAGGAACAGGGCATATATGTTTTATCTGCCCAACAGTACTTACATTCAGTGAAATGAGTTTTCAGTGATTTTGAGCTTTCAGCAATTTTTTGAGGGTGAAACGAAATTCAGTGAAATGAGTTCTCAGTGAATCAAAGTAGACCCATATATATATATATATATATATATATATATATATATATATATATATATATGTATATATATATATATATATATATTTATTTTATTTTATTTTACATTTGTTTACCTGGCTAGTCTAACTGGATACATGTCCATTTTCAGTAGAGGCCCGGGGAGATAAGCTCCTAGGTAAGACAATGAATTTAACACAATTCTATCTACGGATATAGAAGACAAATAAATTCTATTTACAGTGCCAATTACAGGTTATCATAGTAAAAAAAAAATAACAGTGTAGAATACAGGCATAACAAAGGACGCAGTTAAAAATCCCAAAATTTACAGTGTAGAATACAGTCATAGCAAATGAAAGTAATGTAGATTAGGTGTTCTAGAGATAGTTAGTAGAACTAGTCTTATAAGGAAGAAGTTTCTTTAGATGAGTAGATGGGATGGGAAGATCAGAGTATTTAGTGACTCTTGAGCTAGTCAGGTTTAGAGCATGGGCATAGCCAGTGAGTTTTGAGATGCACTTTCAGATTGTTTTTGAAACAGGAAAGTGAGGGAAGTGTGGAGAGTTCGTTTGGTAGGAGATTCCAGGCTTTTCCAACTATATTAGAAAAAGGTGAGTCACCAGTCTTGTTATTTGTTTTAGTAGTATGTGCTAGAAGTTTTATATATATATAAAATGGAAAATATGCAGAAGCAAAATGAAAGTCTCTCACACATATTTGCCACAGACACACATACGCATGTAAACACGTACACACACACACACACACACACACACACACAGACACACAAATATGCCCAGCAAGTATGGCCACTTCCTGAGGTGTACACCTCAAATGTCTTATTATGAGCAATTAATATAAAACTGAATACAATCCAAGGTATTTCAACTACCCCCTACCTCTCATCTGTCACTAGTTATACAGAATATCCCTGATTTTCCCTCATCATTTTGCTCTGCCCCTCAAAAATCTTTTAATGTTTTGGAAAAATCATTGAGGATTACAGTCAATGAATAAAGCTAGACATTACTAACAGACCTGTAAATCTGAATATAAATCCTTATATTGTGCAGCGGATTGCTAACTGGTTGCCTGGCATGACTCATGTGGTTAGAATCACAGGTATCAGTTCTGAAAGCAAAAAAAAAAAAAAAAGAGAGAGCAGTGTCCAATTCACCCCACTGTATCATGCCTTACCCCCATTGGGGCGAGATGGAATTTTTGATTTTTTTTCTAGGCTTGGTTTGCAGACTGATTGCCTATATTTCATACAGAACTGTGTCCAGCAGTTGCAACCATTTAACTGATTGTGGTTACCGCAGATGTCTCATTATGACCAAATTAATGAAACAATACATAAAGTACAAGACATTGCAACTACCCCCAATCCCACCGCATACCTGTAAACTGTCACTGATTTTGTAGGACATCCCTAAATTTGCCTAATTCTTTTCCTCTGTCAAAAAATATTTGGTAAACCACTGAATATTAATGTCAGTTAATAAAGCTATACATTATAGTTTCATACTTCCTATTGCCCACAAAATGCATGTTGATGGAAAACCTCTATCGTTACTAAATTTTAAGTGAATTAGGGTTATATTTAAAAAATGTCCCTAATTTTGGGTCTTTGCCCCCCCCCCCCCCCATTATTGTTGGCTTTGTTCAGAATTCTTGAGTAAAGAAGTTTAAACATATCTGCACTCATTCTATTTCACTCACACAGCAAATCCTTATAAGTATTGCTACAGAAGGTGCATGGTTTGATTCTCACATAGGGTAAGTGGCTAGGCTTAAAATGGCCTGCAAAAGGCAGTTAGCCTAGTACCAGCCTATGAACATTTGCTAATTGATTGTTTTTCTTTTTATTTATTTATTTATTTTTTTATTTATTGTATGCTGCATTTAGTGAGCATAATTAAGATGGTGGCCATGTACTTTTTTTTTTCAATCTGTTCTTCCTGGTGGCTTAATAAACTGCCATGAAGTAGAGAACTTATTTTTAATATAGGGCTTTACTTGCACATTAATTCTGTTAGAGAACATTCATTTTCCAATATGACATCATTGAATACTTCTCCCATCTTCTAACACCATGAGTGCTGCTATGTTGTATACTCTGTGTAGTTTTCTACATCAAGTACCTTGCGCAATATTCATAAGTAAATTGTGCAACACTGCTGAGTATGCAACGTAGATTTTTGCTTCCTATCCCAAGCACCTGGTGCATTTTGTCTTAAAAGACCACACAGTGCTACTCAGCTTTACACTGTAAGCTGCACTGTAAGCATAATACTGGGCAGTAGTGCCTTGTTGTAGTAGGTGGAGCTTTCATTTTCCTGATGTATTACTAGTTGAAAGCACAATTCTAGGCACCAGTGCCTTGTGGTAATAGATGGAGTCTTCATTGCCCTGATGTATTAAATAGTTACAGAAAAAAAGTGAAGGAGTGTGAAATGTTTTACAGCCTTCAGAGCTGTAATACTTAACCATGGCATACACTGGGGAAAAGAGAAGAATCCTTCTGATAAATGAATGGCTTTAATAGCTGTTAAAAATTGTGGCAGTTGTGTATGTGTATGTGAGGCCAGTGGTGGGTTATCAGACTTAAGATGATCAGGAAGTCCTGGACTGATACAAGTTAGACAAAAACAACATGACATCCATATCAGAGATCCTGCAGATGACCCATACCCTTAGAAACCAATGTTTGTACTGTCTTGTCCAAATTTAGAGGCCTATAGGTGTGTGTGCATTTGACAGCTTTTAAAGTTGCGAAAATAGTTTAAACACTGTTGTGTATTGGCTGTTGTTAATGCTATATTATAGAACTAAAGTATAACTAACTGAAAAGTGCTTAGCAAAACTTTGCTAGACAGCTTTCTAATGTCAAAAGCCCATATTGGCATGCAGCTTGCAAAACAGTTGTGCTTCTGCCAGCATTCCCAGGGATTGCTCCACAGAAAAAATAGTTTTCTCTTCACACCACTCAACTTAGTCTGACTAGGTCAACAATGAAGTGTACTGTTCGGTTTCTCTTGTGTAATGCTACAATCCATGAACACCGGTTTGTTGACAGCCCCATGTTTGTTATGAATACTTAATTCTCTCTGATGTAAACAATGGTTACTTTTGGAAGTTGTACTATTGAACATCTGGTTCTACAAAACACGTGCAAGCCTGATTATTTGTATACTAGTCAAATATGAAGTTTTAAAAAATATGAATGCAGTAAGTATCGAGTTCATTTTTAACCACATGCTGAACCTCCAACTCATTTCAGCAGTTAACAATAAAGTGAAATACACGGACTGGGTAAACCACTAAAGTTTATCTGTATCTGTCAGTCCCACTTTGCTCCTCATTAACTTGTTCAAGTGTGACTGCTCGATGCACTTTTTTGCTTGCTCTTTTTTAGGCACTGCATATATCGTGATGTGTGTGCTTGAACTATATTAGCTTTTCAGAGTCGGAGAGCACAGCATCAGGGAAGGAGAGAGTTCATTGTAATGACTGTATTTTCTCTGAGATACAGTGATACGTGAATGAGAATACAACTGCAAATGAGAGCTTGAGCTTAGACTACATGGGTTTTAATCAGATATAACAGACTCTTTTTCTGATACTGATGGAGATATTCATTTATTAAATTTCAGTCAGCCAATAACGATAGACCTGAGTAAAGAGATGAGCCAGTAAGAAACTGCAGAATGAGGGTGACTGCAAGCTGTCAGCATGATTTTTGTGAAGTTTGACAGCATATTTTCATATAAGTGCCTGATCAAAAAGAGTTAATAGGTCAAACCAGTTAAACACATTTAGAAATATTTATGAGTTAGGATAGGATAAAGAAACTGGGATTGGTGTTACGCTGAGGAGTCATTATAACTCCGGGTGTGATGGCTGACTTGCATATGCCCTACCAACAATGAAGTTGTATGTTATGGCAACTTTGGAGCTAGAATATCAGATTTTGGTGGTATCTGTGGCCCAGCTCGCTAACATAAGTAGGGCAAGCATCATCCCTCCTCAAAGTCAGAATTTGACATTTCTGTTGTCAAGGACTGCATGTTTCAAATTAAAGGGTGACTTTATAGCAGACATCAGTAGAAAGCATGAACACCCACAAAAAAATCAATTTTTACAAAGATACATCAGGTATTAATACTAATAAGCACATACTATTGCATCACACAATTCAAAATGCAGCATGAGTAGCAGCAAAACTGGTTGGTGGCTGATTTTTAAATAATAAGTAAATGTCAAGTTTTCCCAGCATGCAGCCAGCACAGCAGAGATATGTTTACTCCCAAGTATAGATACTTTGGTATCTGTGCTACTCACATTCCATTGTACAGGCACTGCCTATGAAAAGGAATAATAATAGTGGAGGATGCTTAGGCCAGTGGAGGGTTATCAGACCTAAAATTATCAGGAAGTCCTGGACTGATACAAGTTAGACAAAAACAGCATGGTATCCATATCAGAGAACCTGCAGATGACCCATACCCTTAGAAACCAATGTTTGTACTGTCTTGTCCAAACTTAGCGGCCTATAGGTGTGTCCTAGATATAAATTCGTAGGTATATAACAAGCTAATGACCACAAAGGCCTTAAGACTAGCTATGCATCCTAAATGTATCCACCAAGTTTGGTGCCCCAGAGGTTATTTTTAGGGGTATGTGTAAGCTAGGGCATGTGCGGGTCAAACATTAACAACTTGCCTTTATCCATTAGAAATATAGATGACAGACAAGGGGTGAATTTCCGATTTGCCATCCACTGGTCCAGATTGCACTTGAATAGGATCAGGCAAAACCTCTGCTTCACATGGATGGGAAACCTGTTCCAGAGAAGGTGTATTCTCTGAGGCACATTTCTGTCCCTCCAGCATTGGCATATTTATGTTACAAGCAAGGTTTATGTTCCTGCATACAGTAGCTCTGATGCTATTTGTTTTGCAGATATGCCAGAGGTCCATCAGAGTGGGATCCTGGGATGCCCTGTGTGCCAGATATAGGTTACCCCTCAACAGTCTGAGGGAGATAGAGTCTAGGGATAGGGCCTTTAGATAATCCACATAGGACATGTTATTAACACCCATAGGATCATAGAAAGTTACTAGACTAATGGCCTAGGGCCCTTACAAGCCTAGCCAAGTTACAACCTTTTTTCCATGAGAAGCACCTATTATCCCTGTCCAAGAGGGACACAGGTTGAACCCCCATGGTGAATTTAAGGTTACCCATCCAATCGCTCAGACTGCATTTCAAGAGGGCCAATGAGGTGCTGTGTTTGACATGAAGTGGGAGTCTGTTCCAAAGATGTTTTAACCTTTGGGAGGCAAATCTGTCCCTTCAGTAGGTTCTATTAATGTCACATATGAGGTTATAGTCTTTAGAGCAAGTAACCCATGTACCATTTGACTTACAGAGATGCAGCATTTCCAATAAAGCAGGGTCAGAGATTGCCTTGTATGCAAGGCAGAGAGTGCCACTAAGTAGTCTGTATGAAACAGAACAAAGTGACAGTGATATCAGATGAGCCATATAGGACAGATGATGAAGACCTTGAATTTTCCTTGTGAGGAACCTTTGTGGTCTCTCCAATTGCTGCAGGTGCTTGGAAAGGTACAGGTCAAAAGGGTGTTGTACTCAATTATTGGCCTGATGAGGGAAGAGTACAGGGAGGTTATAACTTCTTCTTTTCTGGAGACAATGCCATTACTTATGAGATGAGCAATATAGAATGCCCTTCTTACCACTGTGGAGACATGGCATCATTTGAAGATTCTATGACCGCTCCCAGTTTGCAGTCATCGGCAAGCATTGTCAGTCACAGACCTTTAGTTTTTGCTTGTACTTCAGAGAAATAGATTCCAAATAGTAGAGGTCCCAAGACTGATCCCTTTAGCTACACGTCTACTGTTGGAGGTGGATTCCAATATTTTGACTACATGGGTTCTATCAGTGAGCCAGTTAGGGACCCATCTAATGATATAAGGGTTGATACCTAGCTGGGTGAGTTTGTCAATGATGCCTGAGTAGGGGATAGTGTCAAATTCCTTGGTTAAGTCTAGGTAGGCTGTATGCACAGATTTCCCCTCCTCCAGGGCCTCGGTGACTGTCTCGAAGAAGTTCACCAGGTTTAACAAGCATGATCTCCCTTTGACAAATCCAAACTGAGTAGGGTCAAGTGTTTGGAGAGTACCCATATCTTTGTTGATAAGGTCCATGATGATGCACTCCATGGCCTTGCAGATAAGACTCATCAGGTTACTAGGTCTATAGTTCCTGGGGTCAGTGCAAACACCATCTTTGTGCAAGAGAATAACGGTGGCTGTTTTCCATTCAGCTGGGATGAAGCCAGTGCTTAGACTATGAGTGAAAAGAGTACACAATGATGTTGCTAATTCTTGCTGAAGTCCATGTAGAATGCAGCCTTAGATTTTATCAAGTCCCATAGATGCAGTGTTTTTAGCCTTAGGGAGGGTGGACCTGCTCTTTAGAGATACAAGGTAGGGGATGGGTGGTAGGGATGTCATGGGGTATGTGTGGTGTGGACATGGTAGTAACGTTTTCACAGAACCTGTCACCCAACAGGTTATCTATGTCCACAGGCTCAGTATATGTGGTATCATTAACTACCAGTTCAGCACAAATCTGGGCCTTGCCTTTTAGGTTATAGATGTAACTAAAGAATGTTTTATGGCTGTCTTTAGTTGAGGAAGCTAATTTTGATTCCTAGTTTGCTTTGGAGGACTTCACAAGAAGTCTTATTCACTTGTTTAAGCTGAGGAGGGAGTATTTCCAGGTAAGAGCTCCCTCCCTCTTACTCTTAGATTGCAATTTCTTCCTCTTATTGTAAAGCCGGTTAACGCCAGTTGCTCACCATGCAGGCTTGCTCATCCATGAGGAGCTTTTTTGGTCCTATCAGGTACGGCCAAGTCAATGCAGTTATACAGGTTTTTGTATAAAGCATTGGTGTAGAACTCAGCATAGTTGTCAGTTCCATCTGAGGGGGGAGGTGCAGTGAACCTATTTATACCATCCTTATGGGGATGGTACAATCTGCTTTGGGGACTTTTTTAGTTTAGTTGCTGCTGGGGGGTGGGGGGCAGGTGTGATAGTCACTTCAAATGAGACTGATTTGTGGTCAGATCTTACCAGCGAAGACCTCACAGTGGGTGTGCTACAGTGGTCCCCTATATTGTTAAGCACCAGATCCAGGACGTTGGCATCCCTTGTGTGGGGTCAAACAGCAACAAAAAGAACCAACACTGAAGTAAACTGTTAGTGGAGAGGTAGGAAATCCAAAATAAAAAAATAGAATCAATTAATTATTTAAATATGATAAAAATAAGGAAATCAGCGTCTAAAAGTACCATAAAAACATTTCACATAACCTAAAACATAACAGCACAGTAGTGTAGTAGTCAGCATTGTCACCTCACAGCCAGAGGTTCTCCGGTTCAATTCCAGGGTTCAACGACTAAAAATATTTAAAACACTTTTAGATTTCTTTATTTTTATCATATTTAAATAATTAATTGATTCTATTTTTGATTGGGACTGTGTCACATGATTTTAGTTTGAATTTGTTTTAATGAAGATGTGATTATACTAGCTACTACTTACACACTGAAGAAGGACATTAACCTGAAAGCTTTGTGGTTTTATTGTTTTTTTGAATAAACTATTATACATCTGTTCAGCATTTCCAGCGGCTGGAGTTTTTTGTTCTTGATTTTGGACCCCTTCTGGGGGTGTCAGCCAGATGGTCCAGGGCATTGGAGTAAGCAGAGTCAAGGAACATTTGGGCAAGTGAGTTTGAGCATGAGTCAGTGGATGGGTAGTTAAAGTCACCCAAAACCATGATGTTTGGATGTATTCTTTTTAAAGGAACATCTGTGGATGTTCCGTTTGTTGCATGTGCCAAGTCAGGTACATAATGAAAGGTTCATTGTACTCAACGAGGGGTCTGATGAGGGCTGAGTACAGTGGAACAATGACTTCCATGGACCTAGATGCCATACACTTGCTTATAAGTTGAACAACATAGAATAATTTCCTTACTACCTTAGACACATGTTGGTCAAAAGCCAACTTATTGCCTACATACATCCCCAAATCCCTGACTACTGGGTCTACTCTTAAGGGTGTGTTATCAATGAGGTAGTGTCCTGGGGTAGCTAACTTCCAAAAGGGTACTGTCATGTGTTTCTTGGCAGTGAGTTTTAAACTGTATATAGGACACCAGTTATTTGCCTGTCTTAGCCCTTCCTGGAGGATATTAGTGTCTGGGGGGATTCTGCTCCCAGTTTGTAATCACTCAATCAACTGCAAACTTGGTCAGCCAGAGGCCTTTGACATTGGCCTTGACATCTGAGAAGTAGATACCAAAAGGAGAAGCCCCAGCAGCCTAAGGGGCTCATCTAGTATCTGGCTTCTTTGTTGAGGTGGACTTTTCTGAGAGCCACCTGGCAAACCAGTGTATAATATTGGGATTTATACCTAATTTTGCAAGTTTGTTTACAATGCCTGAGTAGGGTACTGTATCAGATGCCTAGGCCAGGTCAAGATAGATAGTATGCACCATTTGCCATTGTCTAATTTCCTTGGTGACATTCCTGAAGAAGTCTAACAAACTGAGTAGGCATGATCTTTCCTTGACAAATCCAAATCGGGTTGGGTCCAGTATTAGGAGGTTTCCAGTGTTATTGCTAATCATTTCCATGAACATTTTTTTCATGGCTTTGCATATGAGACTAGTCAGAATGATCGGCTGTAGCTTCTGGTATCTGTAGAAGGCCTGCCCTTATGAAGAAGGATGACTGTTGTAGTTCTCCATTCATGCGGCACAAAGCCTGATGAGAGGCTATGGTTAAAGAGTGCTGCCAGTCATCCTGACAGGTCATTTTCATGCTATGTAGCATCCTGGGATATTATCATGGCCCATTGATGCAGAGTTCTTGGTCTTAAAGAGTGTGGTCTGGACCTGTTCCCTAGTCCCTAGTTATGACTGGAGGATTATGTTTGATGGTATTTCTTGAGGGATGACCATGGGGGTGGGTTTAAAATTACAGGTGAATTTTTTGACCATTAGATTTGCAGTATTTTCTGGCTGTATTCACTGTTACTGTGCACATTGTGGTATACATCCTTTAAGGTTACAGACATGGCTAAAGGAAGTCTTGTGGCTGTCCAGCACCTGTGGGGCTACTTTTACCTCAAAATTGATTTTGTTAAGCCTGCTTTGCCCTCCAGGTTGTTTGTTTAGATTGATGAGAGTTTTTTTTTCCTTCTGGGCATTGTATTTCTTGACTTCTGCTATGACTTTCTTACTTATGTTGTACAGCTTGTTGATATTTGGATTCTACCAAGGTGGCTTGTTTTCTGAGTTTGTTCTGAGCTTATTACAGGCACGCACAGCTGTCTATGCATTTATTTAAATCACTGCATAGAGTTTCTGTATCTGTGAGTAATTCTACATGGGCAGCTGTGTTTTCAGGGTTTAGAAGGCTTGAACTTTTGTCAGGTTGTCACTTAATAATAGAAAGTTTGCCTTAGAATAGCTTATACATTTCTACAAGGTTAGCCAGGGTCACGGGGTTTATTTTTATTTCAAAGAAGACAACTTTATGGTCTAACCTTATCAAAGAGGTTATCACAATGGGGGGGGGGGGGTACAGCATTCTCCCATGCTTGTGAGTGTCAGGTCAAATATGTTTACTTCCCCAGTGGGCATGTGGACATGTGGACTATCTGGTCCAGGGTGTTCGTGCTTACAAAATCCAAGAATCTCTGGGCCTGCAGGTGTGGAGTCCTATATGATTCCCAGTTTATAGTGGGGGAGTTAAATTCATCCATGAATGTAGTATTGGGATGAATGATGAGTGTCTCCAGTAAGTTTAAGTAAAAGTTATGGGTTTTTTGGATCATAGATGGAGACCTATAACTAGCAAGGATATGGTATGGGATTTTGCTTATGGTAATTTGGACATGGAGAAGCTCAAGGTCATCATCTTGTTTGACCAGCCTTGAGGTGGCCTTGTTATTGATGTATTCTGAGACACCTCTACATTTTGTCCCTGCCTGTGGAGTAGCTGATTTAACTGTGTGGAAGGCATTGCAGTCTTGCACTGCCACTGTGCTTTCTATTGCTTTAAACCACATATCACACCCAGGCTAGTGCATACTTTACCTGATATCACATGGCTGTGAATCCATAATCACATTGTTCCCACACATGGCACTAGAATATTAAAATGCATGACATGTACCCCTTAACATGCCTAAAACTGACATAGCCATCAAGACAACAAGTGGTAAGAACAAAGTATATCATCTGGAAAAAGTGACGCTATCAGTTCTCAAACTGCCTACAATGCCACTGGTGATATGTGGTAAATATCTTGGGATTGGCAACAAACTATGCATAACTCCTTGAAGGCAGCATCACTTGAGATGTGTTTGCTTGGGGTGGAATGTCTGGAAGCCAGGCAGAGTTCAGGCCATGGTAATATATCTAGAGCCTGGGAATGGCTACAGAGGGCATCTGTTTCTCAAGACTATGCTCAGTAGGAGCTATACTATGCAACACACTGACCACGTAGAATGTGCTTACATAGGCATATTACTCCTTATAACTTGCTACAGAACCTTCTACTACCACATGGAATGTACCCACCATTAGTTCTATTCCATAAATAGCACATGCTTTGTATTTTGAAACTGCAAAAGAGGTGTTATGGAAGCTGGGACAGTAGTACTAACTTCAAGGACATTGAAAAATGTAAGGTGGTAGATTGCTGCAAAGATCCTTCCAGACATATGAAGTGGCTATGTGGCTACAGAAAATGGGTGCCAGCAGGGTCATAGATGATCTTAACATCCATATATATGCTCTAAGGCTAATCTTCTGATCATACAAGAAAAAATAAAGTGTTTCTTGCAGGGGGCAAGCCCCCTCCACCTTTACATCCCATTTTAGTTATATGTACTAACTCAGAGATCACACAATCCACGGGGAAAGGGCATACCCTCCTTCCCCTTGAGGCTGTCAGTCTCAGTTCTATGTTTACTGATCGAATGGCACATTCATCAAGTGGCCATGCAATGTATACAAAGCACTGAAAGATCATTTCAACAAATGTCCATATGATCAGAAATCAGATCATTGAATGATCGTAGTTGGCCAACATAAACAATATGGCATGTAGTATGTACTAATCGGTATGGTATGGATAAGGAAATCTGCCCTTTGCCCACTGTAGTACAATCTCAGAGTTGGTATATACAATTATCGGGGTTGAGGAGGAGTCAGTAAACACTGGACCCTTCTTATGTGGGGGCGGCACCCCTACCCCTTAATTATAGATACCAACCTCGAGATCAATTTACAGTGTAGAAAGGGCAGATTTCCTAGCTCACACTAGAGTAGGGGAAGGGCAGATTTCCTAGCTCATACTACAGTAGGGGAAGGGCAGATTTCCTAGCTCACACTACAGTAGGGGAAGGGCAGATTTCCTAGCTCACACTACAGTAGGGGAAGGGCAGATTTCCTAGCTCACACTACAGTAGGGGAAGGGCAGATTTCCTAGCTCACACTACAATAGGGAAAGGGCAGATTTCCTAGCTCACACTACAGTAGGGAAAGGGCAGATTTCCTAGCTCACACTACAGTAGGGGAAGGGCAGATTTCCTAGCTCACACTACAGTAGGGGAAGGGCAGATTTCCTAGCTCACACTACAGTAGGGGAAGGGCAGATTTCCTTATCCCTACCATACCAATTAGTACATACAATGTGCTATTTTGTTTATGTTGGCCAACCATTATCATTCAGTGAAATGATTTACGATCATATGGCCTTTCATTGAAACGAACTTTCAATGGCATATGTACAATGAATGGATGTTAGATGAATATGCCATTCAATCAGTAAACATAGACCCATCAGTCTCACACAGCTGTCAACCATCTGCATATGTCAACAAAAGTGGGTTGACAATACACAGGTCAACCACATTAAAATTCAGTTTATGCTGGGTCAGTTTTACACACACACACACACACACACACACACACACACACACACACACACACACACACACACACACACACACACACACACACACACACACACCAAGCAGTGTGATCTACAGATTTGACTACTTTTTCATTTTTTTCAATGAGTTGACCTTTGATGGAACAGTAGCTACATGAAATCATGTATACATCTTACACATACTGGCATCAACACAAGGCATAATAGATTTTTATTGATACAGAAAGCAAAATACCAATGCAGTCCCTTCCCTTCCCTTCTTTACACGACACCAGTTTTGTCATATCATAGAGTGAGACCACAACACTATGCTATGCTCTGTCATTTTTTACAGCACTTTTTCTCTCTTTCCCCATGACCATCAAACCTCACCCGCCCACTCTAATGGCTCATTCATTCATAAAGGTGGCACACCTACAACCTAATTCATCTCTGCAGTGAAGATCACATAGTAGAAGTGGCACCATCATTCACTTGGGATCACTGTTTTCATTAAGCCTCCCCAACACCCCTCTGCACACAGTCAGTAAGTCCAAAAGACTAACATGCAGTGAGCAGCTGCTAAAGGTGTGCCTCCTTCTACAGGTGATGTGAATGGACCATCAGTCCTACACACAGATTCACTATTCCAGCTCAGTGATTTTCCACTGACTTGTATGATGTTTGCCATGGGCATTTCCAAGAGACAGCAGCCTTGATGCCTTTGTTTAATCTTAATAGCCTCTCTCAATTTCTCATTGTTACCAGAATTTTCTATGCTTCAATTAATGTCAAATATTTTTACATAGAGCTCTTCTCTCTGGGACTCCAATAAAACATCTTTCTTACCTAGCTAGACTTACATGGTCTACAAAAACAAACACACAAGATATAACTGAAACTGGCTCACCTCCATCTATCACATAAGACCAGGTCTTAAAAGTGCTATCAAAAGCTAAAAATACTGTACACATGCTTTTTGGAGGTAGAATGAAACCAAAGTACAAAGAGAAAACCCACACAGACAAGGGAGGACACATAGACTCCACAAAGAAGGCACCCCATCCAAGAACTGAACCAAGTGTGAGGTGATAATACTGACAATACTGCTCACTGTGCCACTGTCACCTGAAACACAAATAGTTAGAAGTAAAAGGTACAGGAACAGAATTTTCTCCTACTAAATACATACCAGTGCTATGATCATGCCAGCACATGAACAGGAAATGACAGAAAAAAATAGGTGATGTGAATAGAACTAACCAAATACTGAAAGTTATAGATATTAACAACTCAAGTCACTTGCACCTGAGACAGACTGCAGTGCATGTATCTGCTATGGAATGCAAAGAAGAAGTCCTCACTGCAGTGCCACTCATCTGGGCTTGAGTGGCAAGTCTGGGGCTGATAGGACTCACCCAAGGTGTTAGGACTAACTGGCAGTTCTCTTTGCTGAACTCAGGGACTGAGGATTATAAGAGGATTCCCACACTAGGAGTGACTCCTGCTGAGAACTAGGAAAATAGGATCTCAGGTCGGCAAGATAATTAGCATAGGCATTCACACATGTGTGAATGGTGCAGGTAACATGATAATCAGCACAGGCATGCACACATGTGTGACTCATGTAGGTCACATAATAATCAGCACAGGCATGCACATGTGTGTGAATGGTACAGGTATCATGCTAATTAGCACAGGCATGCACATTTGAGTGAATGGTGCAGGTAACATGCTAATCAGCACAGGCATGCATGTGTGTGAATGGTACAGGTAATATGATAATCAGCACAGGCATGCATATGTGTGTGAATGGTGTAGGTAGCATGATAATCATTACAGACATGCACTTGTGAGTAAATGGTGCAGGTAACATAATCAGCACAGGCATGCACATGTGTGTATGGTACAGGTAACATGATAATCAGCACAGGCATGCACATGTGTGTGAATGATGTAGGTAACATGCTAATCAGCACAGGCATGCACATGTGTGAATGGTACAGGTAATATGATAATCAGCACAGGCATGCATATGTGTGTGTTAATGGTGTAGGTAACATGATAATCATTACAGACATGCACTTGTGTGTAAATGGTGCAGGTAACATAATCAGCACAGGCATGCACATGTGTGTATGGTACAGGTAACATGATAATCAGCACAGGCATGCACATGTGTGTGAATGATGTAGGTAACATGATAATCAGCACAGGCATGCACACGTGTGAATGGTGTCGGTAAAATAATCAGCACAGGCATGAACAATGTGCGTGAATGGTGCAGGTAACATGATAATCAGCACAGGCATAGACGTGTGAATGATGCAGGTAACATGACAATCAGCACAGGCATGCATGTGTGTGAATGGTGCAGGTAAAGTGATAATTAGCACAGGCATACACATGTGTGTGAATGGTACAAATAATAACTATCATGAGAACACCTGCTGTTACATTACAAATAAGGGATAGGAGCCTTAGGCATGTACACAAATCCTCAGTAGTCTTATCTGGCAGAAAACTCACAAATGGCTTTCATCTCCCACTTATCTGAAAACAACATATGTTTACTCAAATTATATGAGTAAACATATGTCCAATGGGATAGGAAACAAGCGGTGAAGCTGGATGCCAGAAAGACTAGATGGTTAGGGTGACTGCAGTCAAAGAATGTTTAAATGCTTTGAATAAAGAAGCATTCTTACTAACATACATAAAAACCTTTGTGCTGGGAAGGGTGGATAAAGACACCTTTAGAGCAGCTTCTGCTTCCATTCATTCCAATATCCTAGGTGAGCAGTCTTCTTAATGCCAAATTCTATGCATACACACACAGATATAATAAGCATGTGTGTACTTATTGTCAAATACCACAGAAAGAGTAGGCAACACACAGGTGTGGTACTTATTGTCATATACCACAATAAGAGTAAGCAACACACAGATACTTCTTTTCATATACCACAGTAAGGGTAGGCAGCACACAGGTACTTATTGTCATATACCACAGTAGGAGTAGGCTGCACACACGTATTTATTGTAATATACCACAGTAAGATTAGGCAGCACACAGGTACTTATTGTACTATACCGCAGTAACATTAGGCAGCACACAGGTACGTATCGTCATATACCACAGTAACATTTAGCAGCACACAGGTACTTATTGTCATATACCACAGTATGAGTAGGCAGTATTATTGTCATATACCACAATAAGAGTAGGTAACGCACAGGCACTTATTGCCATATATTACAGTAACAGTAGACAGCACACAGGTACTTATTGTCATACCACAGTATGAGTAGGCGGTATTCTTGTCATATACCACAGTAAGAGTAGGCAACACACAGGCACTTATTGTCATATATTACAGTAACAGTAGACAACACACAGGTACTTATTGTCATATACCACAGTATGAGTAGGCAGTACATAGGCACTTATTATCATATACCACAGTAACAGTAGGCAGCACACACATACTTATTGTCATATACCACAGTAAAAGTAGGTAGTACACAGGTACTTACTGTCATATATCACAGTAGGAGTAGACATCACACAGGTACTTATTGTCATATGCCACAGTGAGATTAGATAGCACACAGGTATTTATTGTCATATACCACAGTAACAGTAGGCAGCACATAGGTACATATTGTCATAAAACACAGTAAGATTAGGCAGTACACAGGTACGTATTGTCATATACCACATACCGCCCCCACCCCACCCCCCATTAGGGAAACCACCGTAAAAAAAATTACAAAAGCCAACTTCACGCTTCTTAAGACAGAAGTGGCAAACTTCATGGCACCCATGCAGATGGACAATAGGAGTACGACTGTTGAATCCTGCACAAATGCACTTTATAAGCACTTACAGGAGTGCATGGATTGTGCTATCCCTAACAGAACCAAGATTCTATCCTCCAAAAAAAGGAAGCCAATCTGTTGGTCCCCTGCCATAAACAAACTCGACAACAGAAGAAAGAAACTGTTGCAAAAAAGAGTAAAATCCCATGATTGGAGGAACTCCCTGGTCAGCCTCAGTAAGAAACTGAGATCCCTCATAAAATCCTCCAAAGCTAGTTATGAAAACAAAATCGCCAGTGATTCTAAAGACAACCACAATGCATTCTATAGCTATGTCAAGAATCTCAATGGCAATACTCAGATCTGCTCTGAGTTACAGCACTAAATGGCACTAAATATACAGAACCAACTGATATTGCCAACATCCTGGCAGTGCTAACTTTACCCCTCTCTCATCCCCTAAAAGGCCCATCTCTATATCAGAAGAATGCAAAGTTCCTTTAATCACGGCTGCACAGGTAAAAACCACACTCTCCAAAGCCATGAACACAGCATCCATGGGACCTGACAACATCCCAGGTTGCGTTCTACATGAACTACATAATGAACTGGCAACTCACCTAAGCACCATGTTCAATCATAGCCTCACCTCAGGCTTTGTGCCCACTGAATGGCACACAGCAAAGGTTATCCCACTCCAAAAAGGGGGAGCCACCATGGCCCCGGGAACTACCATCCCACTAGCCTAACGAGCCTGGTCTGCAAGACCATGGAATGTATCACCATGGAACTTATAAACAAAGACATTGGTAATCTCCAAACTCTGGACCCCACCCCAATTCAGGTTTGTAAAAGGCAGAGCATATCTCCTAAACCTGATAGACTTCTTTGAAGCAGTCACCAAAGCCGTAGACGAGGGTAAGGTGGTTCACACAGCCAATCTAGATCTTGCCAAGGCTTTGTACACCATCCCCCACTCTGGAATTATAGATAAACTCACTAAACTAGGTATAAATCCCTATGTCACAAGATGGGTTGCCAACTGGCTCACTGACAGAACCCACACTATGAAAGTAGAAGTCTCCAAATCCAACTTCAGACTAGTGACAAGTGGAGTACCACAGGGTTCTGTCCTGGGTCCTCTCCTGTTTGGTATCTACTTTTCTGAAGTACAGGCTAACACAGAAGGTCTTTGGCTAATGAAGTTCACAGATGACTGCAAACTAGGAGCCATAATCAAAACTCCTAACGATGTGGACATCCTACAAAAGGGTCTCACTGAGACAGATGACTGGTGTGAAAGCCATGGCCTCAAGCTCAATGCCAAAAAGTGCATTGTCATCCCCTTTGGTAAACTCTCTGTACCCATGAGCTACCACATAGGTGGCAGTCTAGTTAACACCAAAAGTGTGATAAGAGACCTTGGGACACAGGTGGACAGTAGTCTCTCCTTTGATAATCACATCACCACAGTAGTCAGGAAATCCTTCTATGTGGCACACTTCATCACAAAAGGTTTCCAGGAAAAAAGAGGTCATTGTTCCCTTCTACTCATCACTCATTAGACCCATTATAGACTACAACACCCCTTTTGGTATGTACCTCACAAGATATCTACAACAACTGGAAGGGCCACAGAAATGCCTCACAAAGAGGATTAAATAGATGCCCTATGCAGACCGTCTCAAAAAACTCCAGCCTTACTCTGTCACATATCGCCTACTCAGAGGCGATCTCTGCCTAACATACAAAGCTATGTCAAACCCAGAGCTGTTGGACATGCTCCACTTAAAGAAATCCCAATCCCTCTGAGCTACATGCTCTGGGGACCTAAACCTTGTCACCACAATAAACAGAACATACTGGAGAGATAGATTCCTGTCCCAGAGACTTCCTATACTATGGAACAAACTACCTATCTATAGCAAACAAAGCTCCTCATTAGCACTCTTCAAGAAAAATCTTGATGATTGGATGGGAAATAGGAAATTCACCCCAGGGATCACCACTGTGGCTCTGCTAGACAGGGGCACATGAAAATAATTTTCTTGGGTGGCGAAAGCCAGGGTACCTTTTTGGCTAGGTTTATATAGGCCCTATGGCCAATATCCTAGCACCTACCTATGAACCTATGAACCTATAAGGGTAAACAGCACTCAGGTACTTATTGTCATATACCACAGTAAGAGTAGGCAGTATATAGGTACTTATTCTCATGTACCACATTAAGAGTAGACAGCACAAAGGTACTTATTGTCATATACAGAGTAAATTGCATGCACCACCAAAAAAACTCAGTCTTCTCAAATGAATAAATAGTGTTCACTAGGCTGGCAACTCAGCACATAAAAATCAACTGCCAATCATTAGCGGACCGGAGTTCCGCTGTGGTGACCCCTAACCAGGAAAAAGCCGAAAGACTAGGTGGGTTGCAAATTGGCTCACAGAACCCACAGTGTGAAAGTAGCGGACTCCAAGTCAGACAGCCGAACAGTCACGAGTGGAGTCCCACAGGGATCGGTCCTGGGTCCTCTCCTGTTTGGCATCTACTTCTCAGAAGTCCAGGGACTCTGGCTTACCAAGTTCATAGATGACTGCAAGCTGGGAAACATTATTAACTCCCCAAGTGATGTAGACATCCTACAGAAAGGTTTCACTGAGACCAATGACTGGTGTCAAAACCATGGCCTGAAGCTTAATGCCAAAAAATGCATCGTCATCCCCTTTTGGAAAAACTCAGTTCCCACTAATTATCACATCAATGGAAGCCCAGTGAACACTGAAGACATTATAAGAGATCTGGGTACACAGGTTGACAGCAACCTCTCCATCAACCACCACATTGCCACTGTGGTCAGGAAGTCCTTCCATGTGGTACATCTCATTACTATGAGTTTTGCATTCAGGAAGAAAGAGGTCATCTTTCTGTACTCTTCCCTCATTAGGCCAATCGAGTATAATGCCCCATTTGGCATGTACCTCACTAGACACATGCAACAGCTGGAAAGGCCACAAAAGTACCTCACACAGAGGATCCTAGGCCTTAAACACATGTCCTACATGGACAGACTCAAAAAATCCAGCTTTTCTCTGTCTCATATTGTCTACTAAGAGGCGGTCTCTGCTTGACTTACAAAGCCATGTCTGACCCACCTCTGTTAGAAATGCTACATCTAAAGAAATCCCAATCCTTCCGCACCACATATTCCAGAGACCTCAACTTCATTACTACAGTCGACAGAACATGCTTGAGGGGCAGGTTTATAACCCAGAGACTGCCCATGCTATGGAATAGACTTCCCATACATGTGAAGCAGAGCACCTCACTGGCCCTCTTCAAGAGAAATCTTGATGAGTGGATGGAAAATAGAAAGTTCACCCCGGGGACCACTCCAGTGGCTCTACTTGATAGATGCCCTGAGAACTAATGTAGGGTGGCATAATGCCAAGATACTTCTATGGGATAGGCTTATAAAGGCTCCAGGGCCATTAGCCTAGCACACACCTATGAACCTATGACCACCAAAGCTGTAGAGAAAGTGCTAATTTATTCAGAAATTCTTATTCAGAAATTCTGAATAAATTAGTACTTTTTCTACAGCTTTGGTGGTCATATTTCCACTTATTGTCATATATCACAGTAAGAGTAGGCAGTACATATGTACTTATTGTCATATACAACAGTAAGATTAGCCAGCACACAGGTACTTACTGTCATATACCTCACTAAGAGTAGATAGCACACAGGTACTTATTCTCATATACCACAGTAAGAGTAGGCACCACACAGTAACTTGTTGTGTTACCAGTAAGGGAAAGTAACACAGGTACTTATTGTCATATACCACAGTTAAAGTAGGCAACACACAGGTACTTATTCTCATATACAACAATAGGAGTAGACAGCACACAGGTACTTATTGTCATATACAACAGCAAAAGTATGCAGCACACAGGTACTTATTGTCATATATCACAGTAAGAGTAGACAGCACACAGGTACTTATTGTCATATACCACAATAAGATTAGGCAACACAAAGGTACTTATTGTCATTTTCCCCAATAAGAGTAGGCAGTACACAGGGACTTATTGTCATATACCACAGTAAGAGTAGACAGCACACAGGTACTTTATTGTCATATACCACAGTAAGACTAGGCAGTACACAGGTACTTATTCTCACATACCAGAGTAAGATTAGGTAGCACACGGGTAATTTTTGTCATATACCACAGTAAGAGTAGGCAGCACATGGGTACTTATTGTCATATATCACAGTGCGAGTAGGCAGTACACAGGTACTTATTCTTATGTACCACATTAAGAGTAGGCAGCACACAGGTACTTATTGTCAAATACCACAATAAAACTAGGCAGCACACAGGTACTTATTGTCATATACGATAGTAAGAGTATGTAGCATGCAGGTAAGAGTAAACAGCACATGGGTTCTTATGGCCATATACCACAATAAGGGTAGGCAGCACACAGGAACTTATTTTCATATACCACAGTAAGTGTAGGTAGTAAACAGGTACTTGTTGTTAAATACCACAGTAAGAGTAGGTGGCACTTAGGTACTTATTGTCATATATCACAGTAAGAGTAGGCAGTACATACGTACTTATTGTCATATACAACAGTAAGATTAGCCAGCACACAGGTACTTACTGTCATATACCTCACTAAGAGTAGATAGCACACAGGTACTTATTCTCATATACCACAGTTACCAGTAAGGTAAGTAACACAGGTACTTATTGTCATATACCACAGTTAAAGTACACACAGGTACTTATTCTCATATACAACAATAGGAGTAGACAGCACACAGGTACTTATTGTCATATACAACAGCAAAAGTATACAGCACACAGGCACTTATTGTCATATATCACAGTAAGAGTACCACATTAAGAGTAGACAGCACACAGGTACTTATTGTCAAATACAACAGTGTGAGTAGTTAGTACACAGGTACTTATTCTCATGTACCACATTAAGAGTAGGCAGCACACAGGTACTTATTGTCACATACCACAGTAAAACTAGGCAGTACACAGGTACTTATTGTCATATACGATAGTAAGAGTATGTAGCATATGGGTAAGAGTAGGCAGCACAAGCGGTTCTTATTGCCATATACCACAATAAGGGTAGGCAGCACACAGGAACTTATTTTCATATACCACAGTAAGAGTAAGTAGTAAACAGGTACTTATTGTTAAATACCACAGTAAGAGTAGGTGGCACTTAGGTACTTATTGTCATATACCACAGTAAGAGTAGACAGCACATGGGTACTTATTCTCGTATACACCAGTAAGAGTAGACAACACATAGATACTTATTGTCATATTCCACAGTAAGAGTAAGAAGTACACAGGTACTTATTATCATATACCACAGTAAGAGTAGGTAACACGTAGGTACTTATTGTCATATACCACAGTAAGAGTAGACAGCACACACAAACCTATTGTCATATACCACAGTAAGACTAGGTAGTACATGAGTGCTTACTATCATATACCACAAACCCGACCGCAAAACCGAAAAAAAACTCCAATATTCCAAGCATAAAGGAACGTTCAAACACAGAGATGATGGAAATTTTCCTTTATTAACATGTCCTGGTACCTCAGCAATTCGCCTTCAGTGGAACACCTTACCATACAAAAGACATCTCTTTATATACCATTAGACAAATGAATCATTAATTAATTGAACAAATTTAAAGTGCTGCTGCTCTATTTTAACCAAATTCTGAAATTCATGACAATGTATAACAATGCAAGTATGATGTGCAATATAACAATGCAAAAACTTTTTCATACTATAATGCCACACTATCTAAATTCATACCCCTCGGATGTAAAGTATGATAATTATAAATCATTTTATATTCTAATCTATTCAATTCTGTTTTGAAATTGCCTCTCTCAAGGTGTGGTCTAGCCAACACACTAAAAATGAATCCATTGCTGTTGCCATTATGCATTTTAACAAAATGTGAAGCCACAGGGCCATCCATGTTACCTCTTCTAATGTCCCCCAAGTGTTCAAGAATATGAATTTTAACTTTCCTTGTAGTTTGACCCACATACCAGAGTGGCTTGACACAGTCACACCCCAGGATATAAACCACCCCCTGTGAAGAACAATCAAATTTCTCAAAGGCTTGGTACCTTTTCCCATTAATCTTCTTTCCATGTAATTTACTAATCCTATCACATACAGAACATCGTCCACAACATTGCATACCAACGTTCGTGTCTGTTGAATGTTCCAACTTCCTGGTTAACAATTCTTTCAAATTGTTATGCCTACTATAGGAAAAAGTAATGTGCCTGGGAAACAAATGTCCAATGGTCAAATCATCACAAACCACATGCCAAAATTATTTAACAATTTTCTCAACTACCCATGAAAATTCAGAATACCTAGATACAAAGAATAGTCTATCCTATTCATGTGACACTGGCCACCATTTATGGTAACCACCCCTTGGTTTGTTCCCTCCACATAACCTATCCTTAATGCCTAACAGCGTTGTCTCCATATAGCCTCTGGAAGAAAGTCTCACGAACACTTCATTAAGAACTTCATCCCACAAATTTGGGTCAGAAGTGTTCCTAAGAATTTTCCTGCATTCCCCTTCTGGCAATGCTTTGATCAAATGTGGAGGATGCATGCTGCTGGCATGCAGAAAATTGTTAACCAAAGTGGGTTTCCTAAAAGGTCTATATTGTACCATATTATCCCTTCCAATATAAAATTCCACATCCAAAAATGATATTTTTTTCTCTCGAAC
The DNA here is from genome assembly GCF_019279795.1 of Protopterus annectens. Taxonomy (NCBI): domain Eukaryota; kingdom Metazoa; phylum Chordata; order Ceratodontiformes; family Protopteridae; genus Protopterus; species Protopterus annectens. Next base: position 793,712,593 of record NC_056741.1, on the reverse strand, counting down.
ATTCAAATGTGAAATTTAGCCCATGTGTATTTCTGTTCATATCTTGTATGAAAACATTAAACAAAGAAGATTCTCCCAGGCAAACAAAAATAAGATCGTCAATATATTGTTTATAAAAAACAACATTATTGACGAAAAAAGCATTCTGAAACATGAACTCCTTCTCAAATTCACCCATGTATATTACTGCGTAGGTGGGGGCAAAGGCTGCTCCCATAGCTATCCCTTTAACTTGAAGGTAAAAATCCTTCTTCCACACGAAATAATTATGTGTGAGACTATATTCCAACAGGGACAGCAAGAACAATGTACAAGGCCCTCACCCATCATCTTTTTCATGGCCTCCAAGCCCCATTGTTTATCAATATTGGTGTATAAAGATGAAACATCTACTGTGGCTCAATAAAAATCTTTGTCCCACATCATCCCACGCAGTGTTCTGCATACATCCTCAGTATTTTTCACGAGAAAATACCTTGGGCAAATAACTTTTGAAATGAAAATCAAGAAATGTATTCACTCTTTCAATGAAAGAACCTACCCCTGAGATGATGGGTCTCCCTGGCAGATTAACTATGCTCTTGTGAATTTTTGGGATGGCATAAATGTAGGGGTGCTGTGGTTCCCTCACTACCAACTTTTTAACATCACTACTCAAAAAAAACCCTAATCTCTCACCCCTCTCCAGCAACCCAACAAGTCCATCTGTGTAATGTTTCAGCGGTTTATTGTTCAACTTCATATACGTGTCTTCCCTAAGCAATACATCAATAATATGATCATATTTGGCAGTGTCCATAACTACCCAATTACCTCCTTTATCCGCTGGTCTCACGGTCATTCTATCTAATTTGGTTCTAAATTCCTTTAGAGCGAGCCATTCATTTTTAGAGAGATTAAATACTCTACCCTTTCTACAAAAATTACTGTATTCTGTCTCAATACTTGCACAGACTACATGTTCAAAAGCAGTAATAGCTGTAGAACGTTTTGGAGGTGTAAAGACACTGTCATTGGAAAAACGAGGCAAACCAATGCGTATATAACCCGCCCCAAACATTTCCCCCCAAGGAAAATCACCATCATTTAAATTTTCATTCTCACATAACAAATCATCATTGAAGTCATAAATGCTTAAATTAAGTAGCTCATCATCCTGTTGAATAACATTTAATGTTTCAACATGCAAGTCTGAATCACGTTCTGAAAAATACACCTTCAAATTCAATTTGCGAACAAATTTACTAACATCCAAAATGATGTCCGCTAACATAGGCAATTTGGTGGGTATAAATTTGGTACCTCTTTGCAAAACGTTGCAAAAATCTTTTGACAAATCAACATCGGAAAGATTTATCACACTTAAGTTATTATAACACATAGAACGAGCATCCCCACAGTTTACATCATCTGCAACAATGTCCAGTGGAATCCCATTACTGTCCAAGTTCCTATCAGGAATACTGTCAAGAATGCTAACTGATCCCAATAGCTGGGAAGAATAAAAAGTTCTTACTTCTGATTTTTGTGATGAAAAAAAGACGGCTTCCACTGGTTCTTCCGTGAGTGGGTCTGCATGTTCGAATTGGTCTTCTTAGGATTCTGATCCATTTTCACGGTTTCCACGCCATTAGTTGAACTATCTAAACCAATATCTTCGAAAGAAACACTCTTCTGACTACCAGTTGTTTCCATTGATGAACATGAAGAACCATCCTCACTTCTGGTCATGCACATTCTGGAGTTCTGACGATGTCGACGTCCCTTGCGTGGCCAATTGTATACTTAATTTTTCTCATAATCCTTTATGTCCCTGTTGAGTTTGGATTTCTTTTTCCCAATAACTTCATTTTCTACTCTGATAATTTTTTCATTGATGTTTTTAAAATTTCCTTGAAAGACATCAGGCGGGGTTTTGCTCATGAGTTCCTGCTGCAACTCAACAATTTCTTTCCGAAGACTCTCAACAGTTCTGTTGTTTCTTTTTATAAGAATTCTAAGCCAGTTAAGGGTACACTCTTGTGCGACCTGTCTCCATTCAAGAAGCAGGTCACCCTCATCTTCGCCAAAACCACAAGCAGGCAACCTGTCAATGCGCAACCCTCTGGGAGTAATATTCAAAGCAACATACTTTTCAAGCAGCTTAGAATCATAGAATACAGTCACCTCCTTAGACATTAATCGCTCCAAACGAGCAAAATCTTCCGAGCATGATTCAGTAGCATTGACAGACCATAAATCAGATGTGGCAAATTTTCGTTCTCTTTCTTTCACGAATTCAGCAAACAAAAAGTTCTCACCCATGGAAGTTCCTTCTGCACTGACACGATCTATGATAAATAACACCAAAAATTCGACCTCAAAACCGAAGAATACACCAATATTCCAAGCATAAAGGAACATTCAAACACAGAGATGATCTCTTTATATACCATTAGACAATTGAATCATTAATTAATTGAACAAATTTAAAGTGCAAATTTAAAGTGCTGCTGCTCTATTTTAACCAAATGCTCATTGTCATGAATTTCAGAATTTGGTTAAAATAGAGCAGCAGCACTTTAAATTTGCACTTTAAATTTGTTCAATTAATTAATGATTCAATTGTCTAATGGTATATAAAGAGATGTTTTTTGTATGGTAAGGTGTTCCACTGAAGGCGAATTGCCGAGGTACCAGGACATGTTAATAAAGGAAAATTTCCATTATCTCTGTGTTTGAACTTTTCTTTATGCTTGGAATATTGGTGGCATATACCACAGTAAGAGCAGGTAGCATGTAGGTACTTATTGTTATATACCACAGTAAGAGTAAGTAATACACAGGTACTTATTGTCATATACCACAGTAAGAAGGTAACACGTACATACTTATTGTCATATACCACAGTAGGAGTAGATAAAACACAGGTATGTATTGTCATATACCACATTAAGAGTAGGCAGCACACAGGTACTTATTGTCATATACCACAGTACCAGTAGGCAGCACACAAGTACTTAATGTCATAAACCACATAAGATTAGGCAGCACACAGGTACTTATTGTCGTATACCACTGTAAGAGTAGTTGTTCTCATATGCCACAATAAGAGTAGACAGCACACAGGTACTTAGTGTCATATACCACAGTAAGACTAGGCAGTATACAGGTACTTATTGTCATATACCACAGTAAGAGAAGCTAGTACACATGCACTTATTGTCATATACCACAGTAAGATTAGGCAGTACGCAGGTACTTATTGTCATAAACTACATTAACAGTAGACAGCACACAGCAATTATTGTCATATACCACAGTAAGAGTAGGAGGCACATATATACTTATTGTCATATACCACAATAAGATTAGGCAGCACACAGATCCTTATTGTAATATACCACAGTAAGAGGAGGCAACACACAGGTACTTATTGTCATATACCATAGTAAGAGTTGGCGGTACACAGGAACTTATTGTCATATACCACAGTAAGAGAAGGCAGCACACACATACTTTTAGTCACAGTAAGAGCAGGCAACACACAGGAACTTATTGTCATATACCACAGTAACAGAAGGTAGTACACAGGTACTTATAGTCATATACCGCAGTAAGAGCAGGTAGCACATAGGTACTTCTTGTCATATACCACAGTAAAAGTAGGCAGTACACAGGTACTTATTGTCATATATCACAGTAGGAGTAGAAAGCACACAGAAACTTATTGTCATATACCACAGTAAGAGTAGGTAGTACACAGGTGCTTATTGTCATATACCACAGTAAGAGTAGGTAGCAGTTAGGTACTTATTGCTATTTACCACAGTAAGAATAGGTAATACACAGGTACTTTTGTCATATACCACAGTAAGAGCAGCTAGTACACAGGTACTTATTGTCATATACCACAGTAAGATAACACAGTACATAGGCACTTATTGTCATATCCCACAGTAAGAGTAGGTAGAACTTAGGTACTTATTGCTATATATCACAGTAAGAGCAGGCAATACACAGGTACTCATTGTCATATACCAAAGTAAGAGTTGATAGCACATTGGTACTTATTGTTATATACCACAGTAAGAGCAGGTAGTACACATGTATTTATTGTCATATACCACAGAAAGAGCAGACAGCACACAGGTACTTATTGTCATATACCACAGTAAGAGAAGATAGTACAGACATACTTATTGTCATATACCACAGTAAGAGTAGACAGCACAGAGGTACATATTGCCATATACCACATTAAGAGTAGGCAGCACACAGGTACTTATTGTCATATACCAGAGTAAGAGTAGGCAGCACACAGGTACTTATTGTCATAAACCACATTAAGAGTAGGCAGCACACATGTACTTAATGCCATATACCACAGTAAGAGTAGGCAGCACACAGGCACTTATTGTCATATACCACTGTAAGAGTAGTTATTGTCATATACCACAATAAGAGTAGACAGCACACAGGTACTTATTGTCATATACCACATTAGGACTAGGCAGTACACAGGTACTTATTGTCATATACTACACTAACAGAGTAGGTAGTATACAGGTACTTATTGTCATATTCCACAGTAAGAGTGGGTAGAACTGTGGTACTTATTGTCATATACCACAGTAAGAGTAGACAGCATAAATGTACTTATTCTCATACACCACAGTAACAGTAGACAGCACACGGACACTTATTGTCAAATTCCACAGTAAGAGTAGGAAGTACACAGGTACTTATTGTCATATATCACATTAAGAGTAGGCAGCACACAGGTACTTATTGTCATATACCACAGGAAGCGTAGGCAGCATATATGTACTTATTGTCACATTCCACAGTAAGATTAGGCAGCACACAGGTCTGTATTGTAAATACAACAGTAAGAGTAAGTAACACACATGTACTTATAGTCATGTACCACAGTAAGTTTAGGCAGCACACAGGTACTTATTGTCATATATCACAGTAAGAGTAGGCAGCACATGGGTACTTATTGTCATACACCACAGTAAGAGTAGACAGCACTGGGCTGCTTATTGTCATACACCACAGTTAGACTAGGGGGTACACAGGAAGTTATTGTCGTATACCTTAGTAAGAATAGGCAGTATGCACATACTTTTTGTCATATACCACAGTAAGAGTAGACAGCACACAGGAACTTATTGTCATATACCACAATAACAGTAGGTAGTACACAGGTACTTATAGTTATATACTGTAGTAAGAGCAGGTAGCACGTAGGTACTTCTTGTCATATACGAAAGTAAAAGTAGGCAGAACACAGGTACTTATTGTCGTATACCACAGTAAGAGTAGGTAGTACACAGGTATTTATTGTCATATACCACAGTAACAGCAGACAGCACACAGGTACTTATTGTCATAGACTTCAGTAAGTGTAGATAGCACACAGGTAAGTATTGTCATATACCACATTAAGAGTAGGCAGCACACAAGTACTTATTATCATATACCACAGAAAGAGTAGGCAGCACACCGGTACTTACTGTCATATTCCACAAAAGAGTAGGCTGGACGCAGGTACTTATTGTCATATACCACAATAAGAGTAGGCAGCACACAGGAACTTATTGTCATATACCACAGTAAGAGTCGGTAGCACGTAGGTAATTATTGTCATATACCACAGTAAGAGCAGCTAGTACACAGGTACTTATTGTTATATACCACAGTAAGATTAGGCAGCACAGAGGTAATTATTGCCATATACCACAGTAAGAGTAGACAGCACACAGGTACTTATTGTCATATACCACAGTAGGATCAGGCAGTACACAGGTACTTATTGTCATATACCACAGTAAGACTAGCTAGTACACAGGTTATTATTGTCATATACAACAGTAAGATTAGTCAGTACACAGGTACTTATTTTCATATACCACAGTAAATGCAGACAGCACACATGTACTTATTGTCATGTACCACAGTTAGAGTAGGCAGCACATATGTACTTATCATATACCACAGTAAGAATAGGCAGCTTTTGTGCCTGTCAGTGGTGTCCATTATCATTAGGAAATGATCTGTTGTTTTTCTATCCAGAATACCGTCACATATGAAACACACAGTCAGATTTTGTATTTACTTATATTTTTTAACATTTTTTGCTGCTCTCAGACTCCACCAGCAGCCGCTCCCTCAAATGTGCACACACACACACACACACACACACACACACACACACACACACACACACACACACACACACACACACACACACACACACACACACACACACACACACACACACACACACACACACACGCAAACACGCGTGCACATGCGTGCGCAAACACTCTGACCTGGCCTCGCATTCCTAATGTGACCACTTGATGGGTGGCTCCTTCACTTAAGGAAGATTCATCTCTTAGTGTATATGTTTTGGGCATACTATACAGAGACATGGACTGGGGCTGTTTGAAGTTATCGGCCACTATATTACGTTTTTCCCTTCTGCTTTCCCTACTTCTCTTATGACGCTGCACATGCAGGCATTACAATGAAAGTTGAACACATGCTGCCAGTCACTGCCTTCACGGGCTGACAGTATATAGTCTTATGCTTATTGTTGGGCTGTATGGGTAAAAATGTAGAAGGCAGTCTTGTTGGGCCTCAGCCTTGGCTGCACTTCAAAGTGAGATGACTCAGTGGCCTGATGTGGCTTCTGTGTCACTGGGTGGTTAGGACACCAGCAAAATAACAGTTTCAATTCTGTAAGGTAAATTGCTAGCTAGAAGTAAAATCTACCTCTGCCTACCCACAAACATGCTGGCTACTTCAAGGGTTTACTTATTTTGTTGTTGAAGTATACCAAGCCCTGGTAATTTACAAAGAAATGTAATCTACAGAACAATTTCAACACTAAGTAAAAAACATTTTGCAATAGAACTACCTAACACAATAGCAGAAATGTTGCAATAACACTAAATCAGATATAGTATGCAGTGTAGCATATACCTCATAAATCTGCTAAAATTAATTTTTTATCAGGATAGATCTGATTTAAGGAGAGGTACAAATATTTAAGATGATGAAAGAGAAAGTATTTTCCATATTTATGAGACAGTCTGTCTTTCTTTAGGAACTTTGCATGGTAAGAGTCATCAATCCTGAGTTTCTGGTCTTCTGTAACTGACCCTTTGCCCCATCCCTAAATAGCTGTGCAGCCTCAGTCTTCCTCTAGGAGATGAGATTTCCCCATTAGGCTTTGACTACCTGAAACATGGGGGCTAGAAGGAAGAAACGATAAGTCCTACAGCTAAAAAAGCCCTGTTTCAGTGACAAGTTAGATATACTGGATCGGTGAGAAAGCAGTCACTTGAGGATTAGGTATTATCTACACCCTGGGCTTCCTCTTCACCCATTATCTTCTGTAATGATGCCATGATGGTGTACATACGTCACTGTGCATGCACCCAGATATGTCACTGTAGGAGTGCAGTCTTGTAAGACTCTATCAGGATGCACAAGGAAGTATCTTCTCAACCCCTCTGCCAAGTAAACAGACCAAACCTCCAGCCTTCATACCATTCTCTCCTACACATCCCTACCAAACAACTGAATACATTCCTAGCTTCAGGCACCTGTTGGTATGAATGAATATTTTGCTTCTATTCATGGATGATTCATAATTGTGGAAAGAAAACTTTTATGATAGCACATATAGCTGTTGACCACACTACAGCCTTTCAGGGTACTTGCGCTGTCTCCTGTCCATACCAGTTCAAAGTTTACATTGCAAAGAACCAGCAAACCAGAAAATGCGATCTTTACTTGAATCTCATTCATCCTACTATCACCTGAAAGCCTAAGCTTCACCCAGATAGAAGTGTTTATTTGTTTGTGTCTTTCGGCTTTTCCCGGTTAGGGGTCGCCACAGCGGAACTCTGGTCCGCTAATGATTGGCAGTAGATTTTTTACATGCCGAGTTTGCCAACCCTGACGCACAACCTTCAATGAAGGTACGCCCATTCACGCATGTCTCCACACAGAAAACGCTCTAGCTGAGAATCGAACGGCACAACGTATTGCTGTGAATTTGTATTTTTCAGGTATGATGCAGAAACTTTGGTATGGTTAGCTGACTTGATGAGATGGAGACTGCTGGAATCAAAATAGCAGTCGAATTTAGATCAGCAGGTGCTGGCTGGTTTTGTACCCTGTTGCCCTAATGCAGTACTCTGCAATCCAGCTGCTGGTCCTGCTTACTAACAAACAAACACTTAATATAACTGTTAGTAAAAACCCTGTGCTAATGTGAGCCATTCATTAGGTAGTGCTTGTGTAAAGTGTTCCTTCCTTGGGTCATACCATGTACCTGCTACTATAGGTAGAGTTAGACATTTTACTGATTTTGTCATTCCAGGATCTTTTTTGTTTCAAAGGTTCACTAACAGTGTACAAGTCTCAGTGTTCCACTATGTTAGTGTTATAGAGACCTGTTGAACCTGGTCCTGCACCTGTAATCTTTATGAAAATTGTTCTGAGATGGGCTTGTCTTCTAGGTCTGTCAGTCTGTTTCATCAGGGTATTTTTTTACATTAACCCATACCGTTCAACTGTACAGAGTTTCAAAGAATACCCAGATTTTTGCCTCATATTTTTTGTGTGTTCCTCCTAAAATCTGTTCCTTTCTGGCAAATAGTTGAGGACTGAATTAATTAAATAATGACAAACATTTGAGTTTAAGACTTCACATCCTTCAGAAAATTCATGCTAATGCAAAACCTATTATTCTATCAACTTTCTAAGTTTGTAAGAGCAATATTTACAATCTGTCTCTATTTGTCCCCCCATCATTTTAGGCTTTGTCCAGATTTTTTGCTCTAAGAGGTTGAGAGGTATGCACCATGCATGGTTGCAAACTGCTATAATAGGTACAGAGGTGTAAGTTGCTAATGTGCATATTTTTTCATAGTGCTTACACCCTATACCAGAACACACAAACATTCTAATGTGAAACAAGTTCAAGACTCTTCTCTATATAGTTCAAGAGCACTGCAATGAACATATTGCTGCCATACTGTTTACTTCTGACATCACATCTTCAAGCGATACATAGCAGAGATTTGAGTTGAACCTGTAACCCTTGATGTCTTGCAAGGCACCATTTGCACAGGAGTATTCTGCCAACCGAGGCCACCATATCCTTCCAGCTGGTATGGGGAAGCTAGTTTAAACTGTTCCCTATCATCCCATGTAAATTGTTCCCACCCACACTCCCAGTCCTTTCATCACCTCATCTGCTAATTGAAATTGGGTTGTCTGGGTCACAGTCAGGGCTTTAGCCATCTATACTACTAAACTTGGCAACTGTTGCCAGTGGACCAATAATACAAAAAAAATGTATATCATATGTATATATATATATATATATATATATATATATATATATATATATATATGTGTGTGTGTGTGTGTGTGTGTGTATGTGTGTGTGTGTGGTCATAATCTTGTCCATAGACTAGTTCTTCAAAGTTTTGTGACAGAATTTGCTATTGCTCTGTAGTCCTGAGGGGAGCACAGGGCATTAACTTTAAGAAGGGGGTAGGATGACAGTGGGTTAAAGTGAGTTGAAAAAATTCCTGTGGTAAGAGACAAATTGAACATGTGGGTTAAAGGTTGCCATTCTTAACACTGCTGGGTGTATTTTGCTAAATTTTTATCCCAGTTCTGGACCAAGTTTTTCAAAGTGTATGTGTGTGTGTACACTGTTGGAAACATATGTATGCATGTATGTATGCACGTATATTGGTATGTTGACTAGGGTAGTGGGCTAATTCATAAAGGACCTAGCTGGAGGGATATGGTGACCTCTGTTGGCAGAATACAAGCACTCAACTCTCCTTGTTAATAAGAAGAAATTAATCGTAGGCACTAAACAGCCTATAATTGCAAAGTACCTTGCTAAGGCAAGGGAAAACAGCTCCTGTACTTTACAAAAAAAGTACCAAACCAGGCATGTCCCAGGGTCAGCTTCCGGTGATTTCTCCTGTCCACCTGGTGAATCCAGGCATACTGGGGCAATGCAGCAATTGCCTCATGTACACAGACAGCCCTCTCCTCCTACCACCCAACACTACAACCTGTGAGAGATGCACTTACATTGCCAAACTGGCAGCAAAGCTCTCTCCACCCAAGATTGTGCTAGACAGTCAAGAGGAGAAGGTTAACACCCGCACTACACCTCAAGCAACACATAGCCCTTCTAAACCCACAACACCAACACCCACACATAGCAACATTAAATCCACATATGCTGAGGCCCTTAACTGTAACCTGCCCAAGCAACAAGGACCTCTGAAGCTGAAATGCAAACAAACACCAATCACAACTAAAGTGTCACATAGCTCACAACACCAGTGTACCACCCAGCAACAGCCCCTAAGGCAAGACAATGTACCTAACACTTTAGTCATAGGTGACTCTATTGTCAGGCACACTGATGTCCCACTCACCAGGCTGAACAAGGAGAATATTACAGTCAGCTGCCTGTCAGGTGCCAGGATCCACCACATAATGCATGCACTCAAGTCACTCCACAACAAGTACAAATATGACTCTGTCATTGTCCATGTTGGAGTGAATGACTTGAGACGTACCTCCCTGGACTACATGAAAAGAGACATGGAAGAGCTCTCAGATCATGTGGCCCAGGCAGGTATGACTCTAGCCCTGAGTAGCATCCTGGCCTCACCCAGAATGATACCACAATATAAGGACAAAATGACTGACTTCAACAATTGGCTAAGCTTGTGGTGTCATTCAAAGGGGATCCAGTATCTGTCTGCCTGGGAGGACATGATTAACAGACCATGATGCTTTGCCAGAGATGGTCTGCACTTGTCGCCCTTGAGATTCAGGTTAGTGGCAAAGGCTCTTGCCACCCCTATGGTGCCTTTTTTAAGCAAAGTTCAAAGGAAAAAAACACCACCGTAACAGGTACAAGCATGCAAATTCTGAAGGTAATGCTAGACGTCTAAACCTCAAAATGCACTCTCTCGAGGCACTCCTAAAAATGGAGAACATTGATATCTGTGCAGTAAGTGAGACCTGGTTCAAGGCTCCAGAGACCACCCCTGCAATACCAGGCTACAACTCTTATCACACTTTTCAGCCACCAAACCAGGACCGAAACACTTAAGTTGGAGGAGTGTCCATATTCACCAAAGATATTCACACCACCAGGCTAGTTGCCCAACGCAATGCATCTGAAATTCTCCAGGTGTAACTAACACTAGGTAAGACTGCAATCCAAATTGTAGCTTGCTACAGATCCCCCACCATGCCCCAAGATTCTCACTACACCTTTCTAAACATGCTGGAAAATATTAAGATACAACCAAACACCCTAATACTGGGTGATTTCAACTATCCTGCCATTAACTGGGAAAACTACTCGTGTACCAACACCTTTGCCCAGCAGTTCTTGGAATTCATAAATTCAAATGCCCTGGATCAACTAATTTATAATCCCATCAGGGGCTCCAATATCCTAGACCTGGTCATTACCAACATGAGAAATTGATGCTCCGCATCTATGGTCACCCCCTCGTTGGGCAGGTCTGACCATAAGCTAATCACCCTTAACATCCACATCCCACCCCACCCCCCAGTAAGGAAACCTCCATAAAACAATTCTCCAAAGCCAACTTCATGCTACTCAAGTCAGAAGTGACAAACTTCATGGCACCCATGCCGACGAGAACTGAAAGTTTGACTGCTGAATCCTTCACTAAGGCACTGTACGAGCACATCCACTCATGCATCAATCATGCCATCCTAAATAGAACCAAGATGCTCTCCTCCAAAAAAAGGAAGCCAATCTGGTGGCCCCTGCCATAAACAAACTTTACAACAAAAGGACGAAACTGTTGCAGAAAAGGGGAAAATCCCAGGATGCAAAAAACTCCCTTAACAGCCTCAGTAAGAAGCTGAGATCCTTCATAAAATCCTCAAAAGCTAGTTATGAAAATAAAATTGACAATGATTCCAAAGACAACCACAAGGCATTCTATAACTATGTCAAGAATCTAAATGGCAGTGCTTAGATCTGCTCTGAGCTACAACAGAATGGCATTAAATATACTGATCCCAAGGATACTGCCAATATACTGGCAGATCAATTCAGTGCCAACTTCACCCTCCACTCACCCCTAAACGGCCCATCTCAATACCAGAAGATTGCCAAATTCCGGTACTAATGCCCACACAGGTAAAAAATGCACTCTCCAAATCTAAGAATACAGCATCCATGGGACTAGATGACATCCCGGGCTGTGTATTACATGAACTACAAAATGAACTGGCACCTCACCTAAGTATCATGGTTAATCATAGCCTCACCTCAGGCTTTGTGCCCACTGAGTGGCGCACAGCTACAGTTATCCCACTCCACAAGGGGGGATCCACTTTGGATTCCAGGAACTAGCCCCCCCATCAGTCCGATGAGCCTGATCTGCACAACGTATTATCATGGAACTTATAAACAAAGACACTGGCAACCTTCATACACTGGACGCCACACAGTTTGGGATCGTGAAGGGCCGATCTTGTCTTCTGAACCTGATTGACTTCTTTAAATCAGTCTCCAGAGCTGTGGACGAGGGTAAGGTGGTCCACACAGCCTATCTGGACCTCGCCAAGGCCTTTGACACCATCCCCCACTCTGGAATCATAGATAGACTTAATAAGCTGGGCATTAATCCCTACATCACTCGATGGGTTGCCAACTGGCTTACTGACAGAACCCACACTGTACAAGTAGCCGACTTCAAATACAGCTCCAGACAAGTGACAAGTGGAGTACCTCAGGGTTCAGTCCTGGGACCGCTCTTGTTTGCCATCTACTTCTCTGAAGTACAGGCCAACACTAACGGACTCTGGCTAACAAAGTTCACAGATGACTGTAAACTGGGAGCCATTACTGAATCCCCAAATGATGTGGATACTCTACAAAAGGGCCTTACAGAAACAGCTGCTTGGATTCAGAGCCATGGGCTCAAGCTCAATGCCAAGAAATGTATAGTTATCCCCATTGGTAAAAAACATGTACCCTTGAATTACCACATAGGTGGCAGTACACTAAACACTGAAAGTGTGATAAGAGACTTAGGGACACAGATGGACAGTGGTCTCACCTTCGATAACCACATTGCCACAACAGTCAGGAAATCCTTCTATGTGGCACACCTCATCACTAAGAGCTTTTCATCCAGAAAAAAGGAGGTCATTGTCCCACTGTACTCATCCCTCATTAGACCCATTATAGAATACAAAGCCCCATTTGGTATGTACCTCTCAAGACATCTGCAACAACTGGAAAGGCCACAGAAATACCTCACTAAAAGAATCACAGGCCTAAAGCAGATGCCCTACACTGACCGCCTTAAAAAAACTCCAGCTATACTCTGTCACATATCGTCTACTCAGAGGCAATCTCTGCTTAACATACAAAGCTATGTCAAACCCAGAGCTGTTGGACATGCTACACTTAAAGAAATCCCAATCCCTCAGAGCCACACGCTCCAGGAATCTAAACCTTGTCATCACAATAAACAAAACGTACTGGAGGGATAGGTTCCTGACCCAGAAACTCCCCAGATGCTGGAATAGACTGCCCATACATGTCAAGCAGAGCACCTCTTTGGCCCTCTTCAAAAGGAACCTTGACAATTTGATGGGAGAAAGGAAATTCACCCCAGGGATCATGTCAGTCGCCTTGCTAGACAGGGGTCCAGGGAAGTAAATAGTGTGAGAAGAAATAGCCAGGGAATTGTTATGGCTAGGCATGTATAGGCCCTACGGCAGATAGCCTAGTACCAACCTATGAAGCTATGAACCTATGGACCAGTTTAGCTCCAACCCAGAAGTTACAACAGATAAGTACAGTAATACAAAGCAATGCAGGATAATAAAACAGAACATAATGCACATTAATAGTGCATTAAGCAAGTAAAACATGGTGATAAATAGTATATATACACACACATGCATTGTTTAATGTAATGGCTTACTTCCTATAAGAATTATATGTGTAAGTGCATGAAACAGGATGTGGTAAGGAGAGTGAGGAATTTATCTGAAGTAGAAGATTTAGTTGTGTACAAACTGTTAGAAATTTGGGAAGCATAAATCCCAGAGTTGACTTTATCTGTTTAACTCCATACTTGGCATTAACGTATATCTCAGGCATATCTGGGAAAACAACACAGACTGCATCTCTTTGAGAGCAGTCGTGTGGAAAGTCTGAAACTTGTAGAAGAAGCTAATTGATTTTATAGTGGAACTGATCTGAAGTGATTCTGCTAACAGTACTTGATAAAAATGTCAGCTTTCTGTCAGGTTGTTAAAAACCCAAAACATTTGCAGAGATTAAAAAAAAAAGCATAAACACATTAAACCAATAAATACACCATGGTTTGTGTCACATTCAGTCATTTGTTATGCCTCTTATTTCTCAAGTTACTTTGCACAGTATTTATTTGGTTCTATCCCAGCTGTAAAACCAAGACAGAAAAATGAAACCACACCTGCCACAGCAGGAAATGAAATGCATCCAGGTAAACAAATAGTAAAAGAATAAAAAAGCATGCAAGGTCACGCAAAGACTTCAGCACGTCTAAGCACAGTGAACATTCAGGGCACGAGGGAGGTGCAAACTCTGAATCTGCAAATGGCAAATGAGGATATTTTATGCCTTTCTTTAAGCCAGCGCAATTAATGTAAATCAGGTTATGTAGATGAATGCTATCATAAAGGAGTATAGCTTTATATTTGGTGTGGTGCAGTGTAGGTTCTACTGAACTTTATTAGGCTCTTATGTTTATAGAAACTGTAGTTTGTAATGAATGTTATTAGGTTATTATGCTTTTAGGAGCATGGACTGTAAAAGAGCACTTGAAAGTTTATAGAATGTATACAAAATCAAATTAGACCATCTTCAGACTGCATTTTTAGCGGAAGGAATTGTATCAATGATTTTTCTTCTGAATGAAGAGACACCTTACAGTTTTCAGTGAAAAAAATATGTACCGAATACGTTTGCAGTACATGAATGAACTGAAAGTATATTTGAAGACATAAAAGATACTGAACCAAACTACGTTTCATGTTGATAAGTGCAGATGTATATTTTTTTTGTTGTAACTACTTTCTTTAATTCTAACCAGCTATTTACCTTATAGAGCTGAAACTATCATTTTGTTGCTCATGTTTTCCTATTACTTTCAGTGATGTAAGTCACGTGTATTTTTAACTCTGACTGCAACAAACTGCTTCAAGGATGCAGCAGTGCTGAATAGGGCAAGCTGATACTGGGCCCTTTCCTCAAGTATACTCTTTGCAAATAGACCACAAGAGTATGTTAGCTGCTTCTGCCCAGGTCTATTTCCAAAAATGTCTTTTCTGCATATAAATATAGTATTCTAACAGGATAGAACATCTAGTACTGGGCTATCAGGTGGCCAAGTATACCTGTATGTTGGAGAATACAAACAAATGGGACCGCATAAGCTGCCCTGCAGTGACATGGCTGGTCGCATCACTCATCGTGGGGACGTGAGGCTATACAAATGTAGCACTCATATTTAAGGATACTGGAAATAGCACAATATACCTCCATGTTTGACTGTATCATAGTCCTTAAGCCAGATCTTGCCCTCATTGGAAATACTGAAGACATGGGAATTGAATGGGTTAGGCTCATGGGAAGAGGACTGATGGTCAGCAAGCATGATGAAACACACACACACACACACACACACACACACACACACACACACACACAATATTATTATGTGGCCCATGCATAGTACATTTATTTGTATTAAACAGTGGGTGAGATCCCAAGAAACTGAGGTAACAAAACATGCCCATAACACTGAAAGGAACAGCTGCCCTAGGTGACTTTTGTACTATCAATGAATCATAAATACTGAAGGGTCTGTATCCAGCAATGCTGGAAAAGCTGATAGTACCACATTCACTATTACTTCAGTAAACAAAGGACATCATCTATATAAGAAAGCCAACCATAAGTCACTAACAATGCTGACAGAGTAAAACATTATTCAGAATCAAACAATAAAACTTTATTTATGTTCAGCAAGCAACATGATAATTGGACAGGGTAAGTCTCTCTAAATTATGTCTGTCTCTTCCACTTCTTGTTCCGTTGGTGCTATTACTTTGTCATATTGACAAAATAAATACCTCACTAAAAGAATCACAGGCCTAAAGCAGATGCCCTATACTGACTGTCTAAAAAAACTCCAGCTATACTCTGTGGCATATCATCTACTCAGAGGTGATCTCTGCTTAACATACAAGGCCATGTCAAACCCTGAGCTGTTGGATATGCTCCACTTAAAGAAATCCCTCCACACTCTCCAGGGATCTAAACATTGTCATCACAATGAACAAAACATGCTGGAGGGATAGGTTCCTGACGCAGAGACTCCCCATACTCTGGAATAGACTGCCCATACATGTCAAGCAGAGCGCCTCCTTGGCCCTCTTCAAAAGGAACCTTGACAATTGGATGAGAGATAGGAAATTCACCACAGGGATCACATCAGTCACCCTGCTAGACAGGGGTCCAGGGAAGTAAATACTTTGGCAAGAAATATCCAGGGAATTGTTATGGCTAGGCTTGTATAGGCCCTAGGGCCGATAGCCTAGTACCAACCTACGAACCAATGAACCTATAAGAAGGGGAAGACAGGAGGAACATACAATTAGGAGGGCTTGCAAGAAGTAAACACCTTTTGTCTCTCCACTCCTGCATGTCATTACTGGGCAAGCATAGGAACATACATGTCACATGCACGTGCTGTACATTAGTAGCTGAAATAATAGGCAGAAGAAAACTGAAGTGGCATCATGCAATGACATAATTAAAAAAAGGTAGGATATGTCTTTGCATAATAGCAATAACTTAACACATGTATGTTTATGATGTAGGGTTTACCTATGGTTGGATTTGACCTCATAATCAAGCTACACCAGCCATGGGGAAATCCTACATTACTCATACTTAGTCATGGATTAATCCTAAAGCTCTCCATGTAAGTACATTTCATTACTTATTTAAAGATATCTCATGAAAACACCATTTCAAAAACAGTCCTTGGAGGACAAGAATACTATGAAAAAGGTGAAAAGAAACCACCATAATAACAGAAATCAAAGTAAATGTCAGAATGTAGTGGACAAATTGAAGGCAATTTTTTACTGGGTGGGATGTAATGGACAAAGGCTGTTGAGCATGTGTTTATCTCCTACGTATCAAGTTGGTTAGAAATAACTGGACCATGAGGGGCAAGCAATCTGCATGCATCTTCTGCTTATGATTGTTGAAATAAACAGTTATTAGTAGTATTCTAACAACATAGATGAATATTTCAAAGGCATTAAATTAGCAGACTGTCGCAGTGACAGCAGGCTGGCAGGCAGTGTCTGCATTAATCGCACAGTACAATTGAAAAACGTGTGCCATTTTACAACATTGAGAGTAAGGGTTATCATAATCATTGATATGGACATCATTCTTTCTTTTTTGTTTATAATAGTATCAAGACATACTGACTTGCAATGTATCATCAAACGGGCAGCAGAATCGGATGGGCGTATTGGATACACAACAACCAACGCAGTCGCAAGGGAACACAGTTGGTAATCAAGGACATAAATCACAAACAGGTACTGTAATGGGAGCTAATGCCTTTAATGCTCCTATTAATGTTCTTAATGCTCCTAATATTGGGCAATCGCCACAGGCACTTGGTGCGATAGATGGGACATTAATAACATCAAGTGTAAATGTTAATAATAATAGTATGGTCTCTCCACGAAATGAGACAAACATCAATATTGGGAATAATGTACCAGTGGCACAGAGGATGTGTATACAAGATCGAAGTAATTCTAATACAGTAACCACAGGAACACAAATCCCAAATTTGAAAGACTGGTTAATCACACCAGTGGGCCTAAATAGACCGGGACCTTTGAACAGTGAGGTAGGAATGGATCAGAATGATAGTCCACTCTTGTCCAATCTACTTGATAATTTGGACAGTAGTATGTTGAAATTCAAGAAGCTTAATCTTGAAATAGAGTATTTTCAAGAGTGTATAAGGGCTGATATAGTTCCTAAAGGTCTGAGAACCTGGCGCTATCCTACTGGTCTGGTAGCTGGTTCTGATTTTCATAAAGACCTAATAAAGCTCTTCAACCAGCAAGGTATACAGCTGATGGAAATGATGATAAAACATTACACTATACAAGCTAAAGAATTGGGAGAAAATATTTAAAAAATAGATGGTACCATAAAACAACATAGTGATTTCAGTCGATATAAATATGATTATTTAAGGTGTTTTCAAAGCATTGAAAAACACATTGAGAAAATGAGGTAAACAAAGATCAAAAAACTGGATAGAGATAAGATGCAATATAACGAAGGTAGAGCATACCCCCACCTCCATCATCACAAACAAGATTGAATGTTTTGACAGATCAGACCAGATTCAATAACCAGGAGAGAAATACTAGGCATAATATGTCGTTGTCTAGTAATCAAGATCAACCTTCTGGTTTCTGTCAGCAACAAACAAGTAATGATGAATTGGCTAATGACCAAGTAAGACGAACTGAAAGATTAAAGGAACGGAATAATCCAGAAGTGGAGCCTTCAAGCAACATTGCTAATTCAAATAATAATCAGGGTTTTCAGAGATCCAATCAGAAAAAACAATGGAACAAGAGGAAGAATCGGAACAACAGGAGATGACCAATGAGACAAATGAGGATATGGTCCCCACATTGGTAAAAAATTGTAAAGGGGATTTTACTATATACAACTATTCCTCTTTTCGGGTTTCAGAACATATGGCAGATACCCTATCTAAGGGTTTAACTTTTGTTCCATCATCTAAGATGGATTTAGCTGAAACCATTTGTGATTTGAAATTATTTGTTAGAAAATTGAACTTGAAAATATTATTGGGTAATCAGGCACCACATAATTCTGGGTTTAGAGTACCTAGCGTCTATAACCCACCTTTACAAAATGTTCTCTATATCTTTGAGAGGGTTTGTGAATTGGATTTAAGGCAGTTAAGTAGGTGTAGGCTTAATTGTGTCAATAATTTAGACCAGGAGGAAAGGGATGAGCTCAAATGTCTAATGACCGCTAACATCAGGATCATGAATCCTGATAAAGGTGAAGGTCTGGTCTTTATGGATTTACCAGACTATGAAAATTGCATCACTAACATTTTGGAAGGTGACACTTATGTCAAAGCATCACTTAATGAATATAACAAAGCTAACCAGTTTATATAAGGTTTTCTCAATGAGTTGTTCATAGAGGCAAGAATAGATTTGCACACCTTTAATTATTTAACAATTTTGGCCCCTCGAACACCATATATATTTGGAGTACCCAAAATACACAAGAGCCTTCATAACCCACCATTTAGACCTATAGTGGATGGTAGAAATTCGTCCACTTATGCATGTGCAAAATTTGTGGGTTAAATTTTGAAGAAATATGTAATACAAGAACCATGGATTTTGAAGGACTCTTCGGCATTTTTAGCTAGTTTAAATAATTTTCCTTATTCACAACAAAATAACTTTCTAACAATGGATATAAAAGATTTGTATACTTGTATCCCTCAACAAACAGGGATTGAATGGGTAGTGGCTAGAATGGGCCAATTAAATGCATCTCAAGCAGAAATAACCTTGGTTCAAGAGATGTTGGATATAATTTTATCTTACAATTTTATATTATTTAATAAACAATATTATAAACAGAGAGAAGGAGTGGCAATGGGCTCACCATGTGGCTCTAGTTATGCCAAAATGGTGTTGGCAGATTGGGAGACCACACACATTTTTATCAATGGATTGTTCAAGGATGTTGTAAAATATTATGGCAGATTTATTGATGACATCTTCGTGATCATAGAAGGGTCGTCAAGTGATGCCATAGAATTGGTTGATATGATGAATAACAAAACCCAATTTTTAGAATTGTCCTATTCATTCCACGATAATGTTATGGTTTTTCTGGATGTCGAGGTGTCAAAAAATAATGTTGATAGGTGCTATGAAGCTGTATTATATAGGAAGCCAACATATTCAAATAAATTTCTACATTTTTCTAGAGCTCATCCCTTACATCAGAAACGTTCGGTCTTAAAAGGCCAGTTAGTAAGGGCTGCAAGAATGATATCAACTGATGAGAAATTTGAAAAAGAATGTATGGTTTTAAAGGAAATGTTTCTCAGTAGAGCTTATCCTATCCAATTGATAGAGGATCTAATCCAGGAAGTAACATTGAAAAGAATGAATGGCATCTATGAACCAATACTTAATATTAAGGTAGATACTATCAATAGAGAGGTAAATTCAAGTGAGTTAAATCTTGATCAGATTGTGTCTGTATCCCCTCAAAATGAATTTGATTCAGCGTGCATTATGAGTTTTTCATCCAACTATGCGGGTATAAAAGAAATAATTTTTAAAAATTGGTCTTTATTAAAAGACGAAATGGAATTGAGTACCATTTTTAATTTCATACCAAAAGTGGTTTGGAGAAAGGGCATTAGTTACAAAGAAATATTTCAAAGGCAAAGAAAATGTAGTAATCGAAATATAGGTATGAAACAATGTGGGTGCTGTCATTATTGTTATGTAATAGATGAAGGTAGTAATATAGTTATTAACTCCTTCCCAATCTGGTTAAAGGGCAGTTTCAATTGCAACACCAGGGGTGTAGTTTATGTTGCAAAGTGCCAAGCATGTCCCTCTTTTTATATAGGTAAAACAGATAGAAGATTAAGGGATAGAATATCTGAACACCTAAGAAGTATAATACAGAAAAGAGAGGACAATGCTTTGGCAATGCACATCATAATGCATCCGCAACACAAATTTAAATTTAAAATAATTCAGCAGATTCCACAAGATGATAGAGGAGGGCCAATAGGTTTATTATTAGAGAAAATGGAGTTGATCTGGCAACTTAGATTAAATGCCTTTGTAAACCCAGGTTTAAATGATAAATGCTCAATAATGTGTTTGTTGAGGTTGAGAAGTTTGGAAAGATAGTTTTTTTAAAATAATATTATTTTAAAATAATTTTTTAAATAATATTCATAAAAATAATAATTGTTTACAAATAATTTTTTACAAATAATTTTAAGAAAAATGTATTTTAACTAAGTTCATGAATTTAAGACAGACATGTACATACATGTTCCATCGAGTAGTAAGTTCATGAAAGTGTATGTATATATATATATATATATATATATATATATATATATATATATATATATATATATATATATATATATATATATATATATATATATTATTATATAGAAAATATATATGCATATGTCCTTATATAATCCATTCATCACTATTTATATTTTATACACATATTTGTTTCATACATATGCTATAGGTATGCAGATGGGTGGGTGCTTGAGTATATACATACTTACATTTATATTTACATTTGTATTCATAGGTACACATGAGTGGTCATCAATTTGGAAACAAAAAAATATAAACATAAGAATATAGAAATATGCACTGAGGTGCTTTAAGCACATGGGAGCATGAATTTATGAATTTTATTGAATTTTATTAAACATTTTATTAAATATTAAATATTTTATTAAATGTTTGTCCAGATTTTTTAGTACCTGAAACGTTGAATGAAATGTAACTACATAATTGCATATATAAATATATAAATATATAACTTTTGTACATATGGATTATGGTATATTATAATGATTACATATCATACATCTCACATTATATCATATTTTATATTTCACATTTTATATAACATACATTTTTGTATGGTTGAGGGGTATGTATACATTTTTGCACATATATATATATATATATATATATATATATATATATATATATATATATAATTTATGTAAAATTTGTAAAGTTGTTTACGTTAAAATGAATTCTTCCAGTCTATCTTTTTTTGTTAAGCTGTATATGCCTTTAAGAAGTAAAGTAATTTTAGGATTTGGCACGCTTTTTGGAAACGATGTATAAAAACCAGTCATAGAAATTTTAGATTGTTTTACTTTCTGAAGAAGTCCTGTATTTAAACGGGACGAAAAACGTACTTTCATTGTTAAGCATTTTAATAAGTATTAAAAACGGTGTTTTGCAGTCCAGCTGTGGTATTCTTTCTTTCATTCATTTGGAGATTACAGTTGTTTGGAATGTATCATGAGTGTAAGAGGTTGTATGTGAGTTTGTGTCCATGCATACATACACACACACATATATATATATATATATATATATATATATATACACACACACACACACAAACAAGTGTGAGTGTACAGCTTGTCTTTTACATGCTCACTGTTTTGATACTTTCAGCTCATTTATTCACAGCTGAATGGTCATCTTGTATTTGAGTCCAACAGAAGTGGAAGACAGCCATTAATTATACTTTCTCCAAGTATGTGTGACCTTGGGGGCAGTACATTTGTAAATATATTTACACATTGTGATTGTTAGGGGAAAAAAAAAACATGTTGAGGTGTGCAAGGAGCCAGACCCCTACAAAAACACTTTCTTTGCCTCCTTTGCATGCCCTCCAACTGACCATAAGTTGCTCTGTATCACTCATTGTTCCTTATTTACCTTTGTAGTCTCAGTACGACCCCCTGGGGATGGGATCACATCATTAGTGAATTAGTAAGGGGAGGTAGATCAGAATCACCCAGTGGTGATAATACATTGTCCTGCATGGTGGGCACTCTTTTTTGCATGCCCAAACTGGGTGACGTCACTGACTTCATCACCTTATGCAGCATCAGCTAGCTTCAGCCCCCTCCCTTCTATGCTAAAATTTTAACAATGTGCTGTGTGATTACAGTACTTCCCTATCACAGAGGCCATGTCAGATTTCAGGCATAAGGCCCAATCCTTCTTTCCAGTGTAGGCAAGAGCCAACATAAAACCAATTATTCCCATCCTCCAGTCCCAGCTACTAAAGCACCCACAGCATTAATCAAACTTGGGTCATATGGGTCACAGTGTGGGCTCCATCTCTTTGTCACAACAGTGAGGTAGCAAAAACCACATTGTTTAACTCTGCTGCCAATTGCAATCAGAAGGTAACCAAAGATTTCAATATTGGCAGTAATTTAATACAATACACATGAAGAGTAGTCAAGTTACTAAACTAGATCTGGATGCACATACACACACACACACACACACACACACACACACACACACACACACACACACACACACACATACACACACATATACACACACACACTTGCATATATAGGTATGGGCAGGAGCATTGTGTGTTTAGTGGAATGGTAGACTGCTACTATATGCTGCACAGAGGGTGTCTTATATAGCACATTTTTATTTTCAGGCACGCATAACCAAGTTTTACTTCCATCCAAAGATGTATATGAATATCAGTCTAGTGTCTCAGAATTAAATGTACATCTTACAATAATAAATGGATGCACACTTCATAATTTGCATAGGCAAAGCCTTCTCATGGATTTGCATATTTTTGGAAATACCTCACAAGCCAATTGTAGTGTCTTGCTTTGATTGCGAATTGTTCTGGAATCCAGCATAATGTTTACTTATCTAGACTTATTAAGCAATATAGAATGAAGTTATATATAATCACCACTGAAAGGAAAGAGGCAGCATTAAGCAAGTTTCATAAAAGGGCAAGCAAGTTAAGTTAATGGTAATACAAAGCAACCAGCTGTATTAAAAGGGATATATTAATGGTCAACGTGCATGGAATATTGCAAGTCCTTTCTGACTGCTTAAACAAAAAAGGCACTCTTTTTTTCCCAGGCACGTTGTTGAGCATGTATTCGCTCTTCAGTTTGTCTTACTAGCCCATTTGTTCCTTTGGGGTCAACAGCCCCTTGGCCCATAAATTCATTATTTTTGAAAATAAGAGTCAACCACCAAGAAAGGACCAGAATACAGCTTCTATGGGACCTTACAGTATCACTGGCTGTGTTCTACATGACCTACAGAGTGAACTGGCACCTCACTTGTGTGCCCTGTTCAATCACAGCCTCACCTCAGGCTTTGTCTCTACCGAATGGCGCACTGCTGCAGTCATCCCCCATTGCCCTATTAGCCTGATGAGTTTGATATGCAAAGCTATGGAACGCATCATCATGGACCTAATAAACAAGGATATAGGGAATCTCCAAACTCTGGATCCTACACAGTTTGGTTTTGTGAAGGGTAAATCATGCCTGCTCAACTTGGTCAACTTCTTTCAGTCAGTCACCAGAGGTGTAGATGAAGGTAAGGTGGTTCATACAGCCTACCTTGATCTGGCCAAGGCCTTTGATACCATTCTCCATTCAGGAATCATAGAAAAACTTACTAAGCTAGGCATCAACCCCTATATCACTAGGTGGGTTGCAAACTGGCTCACAGATAGAACCCACAGTGTGAAAGTAGCTGACTCCAAGTCAAACTGCCGACCAGTCATGAGTGGAGTCCCACAGGGTTCGGTCCTGGGTCCTCAACTGTTTGGTATCTACTTCTCTGACATCTAGGCCAACATGAAGGGACTCTGGCTGACAAACTTCGCAGATGATTGGAAGTTGGGAGCTATTATCTCCCCAAGTGATGTTGACATCCTACAGAAAGGCCTCAATGAGACCAACAACTGGTGTCAGAACCATGGCCTTAAGCTCAATGCCAAAAAATGTGTCGTCATCCCCCTTGGGAAAAACCCAGTTTCCTTGAATTACCACATTGATGGTAGTCCACTGAAAACAGAAGGTGTTATAAGAGATCTGGGAACACAGGCTGACAGCAACCTGTCATTTGACCACCATGTTGTCACTGTGGTCAGAAAGTCCTTCCATGTGGCACATCTCATTACTAAGGGTTTTGGATCCAGGAAGAAAGAGGTCATTGTCTCCCCCATACTCTTCCCTCATTAGGCCAATCATTGAGTACAATGCCCTATTTGGCATGTACCTCACTAGACACCTGCAACAACTGGAGAGGCCACAAAAGTACCTCACAAAGAGGATCCTAGGCCTTAAACACTTGTCCTATATGGACAGACTCAAAAAACTCCAGCTATTCTTTGTCTCATATCACCTACTTAGAGGCAATCTCTGCTTGACTTACAAAGCCATGTCTGACCCAGCTCTGTTAGAAATGCTAATTTCTAAAGAAATCCCAATCCCTCTGCACCACACACTCCAGAGACCTCAACCTCATTACCACAATCAACAGAACATGCTGGAGGGACAGGTTCATAACCCAGAGACTGCCCATGCTATGGAATAGACTTCCCATACATGTCAAGCAGACCACCTCACTGGCCCTCTTCAAGAGAAATCTTGATGAGTGGATGGGAAATAGAAAATTCATCCCAGGGATAATTCCAGTGGCTCGACTCGACAGAGGCACTAGAAAGTAAGGTTAGGTGGCATGATGCCATGGTACTCCTATGGGCTAGGCTTGTAAAGGCTCCAGGGCCATTAGCCTAGTACACACCTATGAACATATTTGTGGCAAGTTCTAGGGACTTTTTGCTGTTAATGTCCCTAATCCTTTTGCCATGGCTTTAACAGCCATCTGCAATAGTGCTTGCTTTTGATGAGATATGAGTGCTTCCATTACATGCTGTCCTCAGCTGCAGTTATGCACATTACTAGAAAAGCAACAGACATTGTGATTCCTCCTCACTAGCTCTAATCCAGGCACCTTCCCTCCAAGACAGTCATGTTACTCACTCCCATTTCCTCCATGCCTCTTCTTCCAGCACCCAAGCATGTAACAAAACTCAGATCAGCTGGGTGATCCTTGAGGATTTGTCCTTATATACCAGAAAGTAGAGCAGTCAATGTTTTGAAGTGAAATAAACTATCAGCTGTATAAAAGTCAATATAGTCTTTTCAAGTACATTTTTAGTGAAATGTAGGTAGAGTTATAAATATAATCAAAAGTATTAAGAAAAAAAAACACATCTTACTGTGCTGTAATGAAACATTAATAATAGGGGAAGTTACCTCCACAAATACACCAACATACCTCTCAACAGTACAGATTTTTGCAGAATGTACAGATTTTTGCCTCATATTTATGGTCAGTTTCTCATAAAAAATGTGGTTTTCTGACACATCACTGGCAAATCATTGAGGGTTGAAGTCAGAAAATAAAGACAGCCATTAGAATTTCAGACTCAGTACCCTTCATGCTATTCCAATACCTGTTATTCTATCAACTTTCAAAGTTTGTAAGTGCAATATTTAAAAAGTATCCCTATTTTTGGGCCTTTACCCCCTCCCACCATTATTTATGGCTTTGTCTAGACTTCTTACTGTAAGAGGTTGAGAGGTATGGAGACCAGTCAGCAGTGGAGTCCCCCAGGTTTCTGTGCTGGGACCATTCATGTTTAACATCTACTTTTCTGAAGTAAAAGCAAATACTAAAGGGCTCTGGCTGACTAAGTGTATAGATGACTGCAAGCTAGGAGCTGTCATTGAATCCCCAAATGACTTTGCCGCCCTGCAGGATGGTTTGTCCCAAATAAATAACTGGTACCAAAACCATGGACTGAAACTAAATGCCAAAAAAAATGGATTCTTGTATCCTTTGGGAAGTCATCTATCCCAGAGAACTACAACATTGACAGTATGGCCCTAAGAATTCACCCAGTTGTTCAGGATTTGGAACTTATGTGGAAAGTGACCTAACGTTTGACCATGTGTTCATTCTTGTAAGAACATCATTCTATATTGCACAGCTTATAAAAAAGGGATTGTGTCTAGATCTAGGGGATGTCATTGTTGCCCTGTACTCAGCCCTTGTTAGGCCAGTCATTGAATATGATACCCCCTTTGGCATGTATCTGTCAAGACACATGCAACAACTGGAATGCCCAGAAAGATACCTTACTAAAAAAGCAATACATCTTACATGGACCAACCCAAAGCCCTGCCACTATACTTGGTGTCTTACAGACTACTAAGAGATGACCTGTTTCTGGTATATAAGACATCCTTCAACCCAATACTGATGGACCTACTGCACATCAGCGAGTCAAATAGTATCAGAAATGCTCATTGTAGAGATATAAACCTCTTCTGGGTCATCAACAGAATAATTTGGTATATCTCACAGAAGACACTGCTGCTCTGGAACAGACTCCCCATCCACATAAAACAAAGTTTTCGCTGTCCATATTCAAGTGCAACTTAGATCTATGGATGGGAAACAGAACGTTTACCCAAGACTGCACCGTGTACTGCTAATAGATATAGGCAGCTCTTAAATGCTTTAGTCTATGCATGGGTCACATCAAATTATCTATGTATGATTCATATATTCTTACTAGGGGTAATATATAATTATCGGCCATGGGATGGGTAAGGCCAGTCTCTAACCAAACAGGACAGGTTAATTCAAGCACAAAATGGAAAACTGGCAAGACTTAAAAATGGCCCTCAAGGGTAGCTAGCTTAACACTTACCTATGAGCCTATAAACATATAAACTACTGCCTTAACCATGATTATAGAAAAGAAAGCCAAAGAAAACTATTTATAGAAATAAATTAGATGAAAACTATAAGAATTTAGATGAAGAAAATAAAGCAGTTGCCCATGACTACAAAAATCAAAGATCTAGACTCTTTCCAATAAAATCTGCTGTTTTTGTTATGTTGTCACTGTGAATGGACTATCATTCTTACACCAGCAAAATGGCTACCTATACAAGAAAGGGCAGATCTACTCTTTCATCATCTAATATACATAGATCTTCTCATGATACACTCTCACACCTTAGCCACAGACTCACTATTAAAAGCACTCCTTACTACTTTAATTTCCATACTAATAACCCAACAGAGCTGCTTCCACCCTTAGTACTTCTGACTATGCCTTCTCTATTCTGGGCCCTAAACTCTGGGATTCACACCCAACAAACATTTGTCTGTCACACACATACAATGACCACCACATATATGTGTGTAGCTACCTCCATAACAGAGCCGCCTACCATGGCTATGAAAATCATGCAGCCTTAAAATCTTCCTTACATTTCTGTTAGCTTCAGTCCATCTGTGTTATACTTCAGCCTCACTTCTACGCCCCATTTTCTCCTCTCAGCTCTACTGCTATGACTAACCTAAATGCAAGAGAGCAACCCCTTCAAATTAACTTTATTCCTCCACTACATCAGTATCTATTCTGCATAATGTAAAATGTGGACCATATATTTTCTGTAATTATTGGATCTGATTTTTTTTTTTTTATATATATTTGCATCTAAGTGCTCTCATTTTTTTAACTCTGGTAACTCTAGGACTGTATCTGAAATGGATCCCTGTGGATGGAGCTAATACTGTGCTTATCAAATATAAATAAACCAATAAATAACTATATACGACTTAATAATTTATAATAGTGTTAAATTCATACCAATAATAGTACAGTTATATACATAAATACATAAATGATAATGATAGTAACACATTGTAAAAAAGAATGAAAATTAAATCGTTAGAATGCCAGAATTACTTTTATCAATTTTTCCCAAGCTGGCTAGAACTGAATTAATTTGATCTTTTCAGTACTCATTTTTAGGGTCTATATTATAACAGTGAACAATCAAAAGATCAAACGTTGTTATATCGACCCCTTAAAGTTGAAAACTAAAATGAGCAAACAACCAGAACAGCGATTTCTTTTCCAGGGAAAGAAATTGCTGTTCCCAAAAAAAAAAAAAAAAAAAATAATTAAAAACACTAAACACTATTTTAAGTGGGGGGCTTCACCCCCCACACCCCCATGTGGGGGGCTGTGCTCCCCCACACCCCCCCTACTTAAATATAACAACTCTGAGATTGCACCGCAGTGGAGGAAATTGCACAATCCGGACAGCTGGCCCAGCGACTTCTTTCCCTGGGAAAGAAATCGCTGTTCTGGTTGTTCGATCTTTTTAGTTTTCGACTTTAAGGGGTTGATGTAACAGTGTTTGATCTTTTGATCATTCACTGTTATAAAGTAGACCCTCATTTTTACTATATATTTCTTTGTTATAAATGACTGATAAACAATTAAAGAATCTCCTTAAAGAGAGAGGTTCTGATTTCTTTCATTTCTTAGGAAAAGCTTTCCTAGCCACGACCAGCACCATAAGAGGGTTTTTTGTGATGCATCTACCAAAGTAGGAAATAGGCCATTAAAATAATAAAGATTTATATAATTGAAAATTGTCTAACCAAGCAGCTTGTGGAAATTTCTGGAAATCTGACCACAACTTATATATTCCTTTTGAGGAAACAAAATATACTCCCAATCTGCCTTCTGTGGATTTAAACATCTCAAATGATCATTACCATTAATTTTAAATATTTTACTAATTTTATAAGGACTGAGAAATATACATAAATTTCCATGAGAAAATATTCCCAAAATAAAGAGGAAGCTGTAACAGCAGACAGCTAATATAATTTGCTTATGAATATAGAACAAGTCAGAGAAATAATTGTTTATAAAACTCCATCAAACCCATTGATAAATGGAGACTTTTTATATATTGTGGGAATACAATGTTTTTTGAAAGTATTGTTGGTTAGCAAAAGCAAAAATGAACAAGTAGTATTTCAAAACAAAGAGTAGACCTGCTGGTGCAAAATGATAAATATTTCCAATCTGACGCATGAACAACTGCATGAATGTTAGTTTGGGTGTGGCAGGAAAGCCTGAATAGTGAAATGAGTCAGTCTGGACAGAGTTTTAAAATAGAAGAACATGTGGGATATAGTAACGTGTCTGATACTAATGGAAAGACTTGCACAATATATGATGAAAGAATAGAAGATAGATGACTCTGCAGTGAGTATCAATAGAAAAAATAGTCAGAGGCACCCTGAGATTGCAGCAGTATGTGGCTGAAGGCATTGTTAATAGATTTAATTGTCCTAAAAAAGAAGCATGCTTTGGATGTTATGCAAAGCTGATCTATGTTGATTTAAACAAAAATAATACATGCAGTACCATAATAATGGGTATTCTATAGGAATCATTAACTTGAAATGTGAATGGCACGTATAAGTGCGGGATAGCAAGCATGAATCATAGCATTTGTACGAACTGGGGACTGAGAGGAACGAGCATCGGTCAAACAAACTGAAGGCATGCACAGGAAGTGAACAGGACCATAGGATATTTCTTAAGCTCCATATAAATCAAATACAGAGGGGAAATAGATCAGTACAGAACTGAAAGGATAAAAGACTCCAATGTATTGTTAGAAATATTTGTCTGTTAAAAGTATCTCCCCATAACATATAATGACAAAATATATAAGTGAATAAGCTGAATGTATGTAATGGGACACTAATTTCCTCTGTGATGAACTAATTAAAGCTGCAGTGTTGATACTAACAGATCGAATGGGATAGTTATCAAATGAGTTATAATCTACTCCAAACTTTGGTGACTTCAAATATAGTGATAACAGCTAAGGGGTGTAAATGTCCAGACTTGCTAAATGAGAAATATGTGGGACTTTGTCAACAGTTAATCATTCTTCCAACAGCTGACTCATTCAGTCTATTGATCTCATCTAAATGGGCTATATTAGTATGTAACACTAAAGTGCTAGCACTATTTGACAGAGAGGGTAGATAGATGACCACATCAAAAGACTGCAAGTATGGTCTAAAACAGGTAAACTTGCCAAATGTGAAACGGTACCATGAACATGTCCATCTCCTGTGTGAGAGAAACAAATGTATTGGTTTGTATGACTCACATTGTTTTCCTGATTGAATGCAGTGTGTGATTTTTTAAGGTGCCCACTGCAGTTCTGAGGATCACAACTGCGATTGTTGAGATACTGAGAATTTAAGTATGGATAGAGGGAAAATTTACTAATTCAGAGATGGTGGTTATCTCAGGTTCATAGGTTCATAGGATAAAACTAGGCTATTGGCCCAGAGGGCCTTTTAAGCCTAATCAAGAATTTTGCCCATGTTCCCTCAAAGTCATTAATGACATTCTTTTCTCAAAGAAGATGAGACTAAAATATCTTGAAATGCTTATAGGCTTTTATTTTATATTTTATTAATTCCACTAGGCACAGACATCTTTGTGGGAGGACCTGGGAGCACTCTTTGTTTAAGTGATTTGTAGAGAGGCAGACAGCTTGCAAATGGAGGCTGAGGGACTCAAATCTTGTACTAGAGGATACAGCTTTTTATCAGCTCACAGCCTTAATTTTCTGCACTAATCTACAAAACACCTTCAAAACTGGCTTCAACAGTTAGCTTAGATCAGGCTGTTGATCTGGGGGATACAATGTCACCCCATTTGAGAGTAAACCTATGAGACTCAGATCTACTTTGT
Organism: Protopterus annectens; assembly: GCF_019279795.1. NCBI lineage: Eukaryota > Metazoa > Chordata > Ceratodontiformes > Protopteridae > Protopterus > Protopterus annectens. The sequence continues at coordinate 793,681,122 of NC_056741.1, read as the reverse complement.
AAGGAATGGGCTACACTTTCTCAGAAGAGGTTACTGTCCAAATTAATGAACATTCCAAGCTAAACTACTCAAACAGCCATAAAGTGAAGATGGATTTCATCAATGTTAACAGCCTAAATAAAAATAAATTTCCTTAGAGGCTTACCTAGACTTTAAGTAAATCTGGGTATGTGCTGCCTTAAAGAGACAAGATTCAAAGACACATCCTGCATTTTACAAATGGTTACAACCCTTTCCACTCAGTCTGATCTAGCAAACAATGAGGTGGTATGCCCATTTTTATAAGACAATTTTTGAAAATAAGGTTATAGAAAAAAGTTGTGGGCATGATACCCATTTACCAATAAATAGCACAAAAGACAACTTGTTAATGTGTTATCACACCTCCTCAATGTTACTTCAAGAATAAGGCTAATTCCTTGATAAACTTAGAGCCTCACATAACAGAAAATAGTTTTCAAATAGATGTCCTAAATTATTCTTTAATTGGCTAGAAAAGTTAAGCCTCAGCCAATAACTGGGGCAGAAACTGCCAGTCTTCATAAAAAATAACTTTATTTATTTAGTTTGTTTACTGGGTTAGTACACTGATCAAAAGAGACTATTTTCAAACACTTCAAACAGACGATATAAATGCTGACAGGGGGCAGAAACATACTGCCCATCACTGTGGCAAACATCCCTGCCAGCTGTGCTAAGCTAATTGTCACCCCACTTCCTTGACTTTTCTCTTTGACCATAATGTTGTGATATTCCTCATGTACACCAAAACAAGCCTAATAAAAATCATCTCTCTTTTTTACATATGTTTCAAATGGTAGCTATATGACCATGAAAAATCAGCTTGCCTCAGTCAGGGATTATATATTAGCCTTCCACCAAATATATTAGCAAATCATTCATGACCCTTTAAAACTGTTTAAACAACTTCATCATTAATTTTGTCCCCATGAAGCTTAAATAAAGTGCAGAATTCTACAATAAAACTAAGTGGTGGAATTACAAAATCAACATGTTATTAAACCAAAAGAAAATAGTATACAAAACATTCAAACTTTATCCAACACAATATTAAGGGAATCTCATCCAAGAAGAAGTCAGTAAAGAATCAAAAGAACCAAAGATTTATTCAAAATAAAATTTTCCACGAGAATGGTTGACAGTAAGGCCATCTACAACTACTTCCAGTAAATAAAGGGGCATAACAAAAATGCAGTTTGCTAGAACAAAACAATAACAGCATAATAACGCCAACAGATATGGCTAACACGCAAACAAACAGAATTGGAACAAATGTCAAACCAAAAGAGGAAGCTCATATTTTGTCCTATCATACAACATCATCCAAATTCCAAATTTATATCTGAAATGGTCACATTTGAACTCATCAAGGTGAGAAACACTAGTCCAGTGGTACCAGATGAGAAACTAGGATACCAAATCTGTGCAATAAAAGGAGCCTAAAGTATCCCTTATTATGTTTTAATACATTATAAAACTGGTTATGCCCCTTATATATCTAGCAGCAGACTATGTTTGTCCCTGTCCATAACAGAGATCCTTCCACAGATGTATCAGCCTCACAAGCACATTTTGCAAGGTAATGGAGACAATTATTATCATGAAGTTTATTCAGGCAGATATGAGAAATAACGTTCTCTGTAACCCAACCCGTTAGAATTTTGTGAAGGTAGATACTTTATGTTTAATCTAGTAAAGTTCTTTGAGAGTGAAACCAATGCTGTGAATGAAGACTTACCTGTTCATACTGTTTACTCAGTCTGGCTAAATCACTTGACACTCTACCACATGATAAAGTCATACACAAACTAATGGATCTAAAGGTAAATGAAGCTGTAATAATTTGGGTGTACGTCTGGGTACATGGTCATACAAAACAGATAAGACAGAAAGAGGCTTATCCTCACTATCCCCTACATAATTCTCAACCATACAGATTATTACAGAACATTCAGATTTTTGACTCACATGTTTGATGTATTCCTTCTAAAATTTGTGGTGTTCTGGCAAATCACAGGGGACTGAAGTCACTAACTAATGACAGACATTTGAGTTTCTGACTTTATATCCTTCAGAAAATGCATGATGACACGAATGATGATGCAAACCCTGTTATTGTAGCAATATTTTAAGTGCATAAGAACAATATTTAAAATCTGTCCCTATTTTTGGGTCTTTGCCCTCCATTATTTTTGGATTTATCCAGATTTCTTGAGCTAAGATATTGAGAGGCATGACCCCCAGTAATCAGTGTTGTTCCTCAAGGTTCTGACTTGAAGACATTTCTTTTTGGCATCTTATTCTCAGACATCAGAACTGTCTCCAGGGACTGGCTCACCCAATATGGAAATGACAGCAAACTTGGAAGTACTGTTCTTAACCCTGCTTTTGCCACCTCCCTTCAAATCATACTTAACTTGAATTGGGCAGTAGGAATACCTTTGCCTTCAGTGCCAAAAAGTACAACATTGTGCCATTTGGCAGCCTCCACCCCCACCATTTTATATACCATTCATGATCAGCAAGCAGAAACTAAAAAGACCTTGCAATCCACATGGAGGGTGACTTTTCTTATGATACCCAGACTCCTACTGTCTGCAAAGCATATGGAGCTGTCCAACTGCTCTTTCTTGGGCCTTAGAGTCATGCCAGAAACACAACCTGTAAACAGCTAATGTCAGATCAATTAAAGAATACTGTACCCTACTCTGTAACCCTTGCACATGCCAGCTAGTTCAAATGGAGAAGATACAAAGATTCCTCACATTTTGTAGTCAAAAACTACACTAGCTATATCTCTTCTCTATATTATATTGCCTTAGAAGACACCTATGCATGACATACAGATCATGATTTCAAACCCTCTGTTTAGAATAATACCTCCCTCCCCTACTGTGACCTGAATACAACAGGACAATCCACATCAGTAAAACTAACCATGCAGTGAAATGGAACATTATCATATCTCAAAGGTTGCCATGCCCTCATGCCCGTAGAATAAACTTCCCTTTTGTACTAAACGCAGCCCCTAAGTCCATACCTGGAACTATATCACTACATGAGTGCCATAAGTTCCAACATAGGATCCGGGGTTTTGAGCTCCCTGGGGGTAAATACGTTCATAGATTTGCCTCATAAGTTCAAAGTCTAAGTCTTCAGTAAAGAAATGGGAATACTTAAAGGTACAGAGGCAAAAGCTGAACTAGAATTAATTGCTAGTCATCAAATCCTTATGCTCTTAGACCCAAAGTAGAGAAGTAGTAAAAAAAATGGCAAAATTCACAGGTGTTCTCAAAATTAAAATGGAGTGGATCAGCTTGTACCCAATGTGCCACCTCCTAAATGTCAGTGAGAAGGGGTAGATGGAATAATGCCTCTTACAAGACATAACAAAAGAAGATAATGCTTGCATGTTTATTTTTAGTACTGGTTAGCTTTAAAGACACCCTTTTGTGTAACTTAGTCATGGGTATGTTACTAGATTTAAGGGGCATTATGGTATTACAAGATCAAAGTCAAAGTCAAAGTAAACTTTATTGTCATCTATAACTACACATGTGTAGCCTAAATGACATTTTGTGCATAAGCTCAATTCTTGAAATTACAAAGGAAAGTGAAACAATACATACAAGCAGAGGAACAAACATAACTAACAAATACAATACTATTCCCAATACATGCTAGAAAGAGCAGAAACATTTAACAACACTCATATATGAAAAGAATACCTTCCCCTGAGTTAAATTAACTACCCTATTTAAAGTAATACAAACCACACTACAGATTGAACAATGCCTAAGTTATTTGTCTAATATTACACTTGAGTGGGCTAAATAATACTGACTACGGATATAATAAATAAATATTGCACTTACTTGGAATATATGAAAGTATATAGTGCACAAATAAACAAAAATTGACTTATTATATGTCCAGACCCCTTGGACAAGTGCCTGAGTTGAGAAGTCTAATCACTGTAGTGTAGAAACTGTTATTGAATTTTGTAGTCCTGCAGCGGATGCTATGATATCTCCTGCTCGATGCCAGATGCTTAAACAGTCAATGCGCAGGATGCGTGGTGTCCTGTATTATTTTTGTGACCTTTCAGATGCTTCTTGCAGAATAAAGTTGTTGTATCGATGGGAGACTGGAACCTGTTACCTTCTCTGCAACCTTCAACATTCTTTGTAGTGCCTCCCTTTCTGTAACTGTACAGCTTCCAATCCACACTGTGAAGTTACAGGTGAGGATGCTCTCTACTGCATCTAAATGAAGAAGGTAGAGAGAACATGAGGAGCAAACTTAGCTTTTTTCTGTCTTCTTACAAAGGGAGGTGTTGGTCCACTTTCTTGACCAGTTGGCTGGTGATTCCCGACCATGGGAGATCCTCTGATATGTGTATACCCAGGAATTTCATACTCTTAACCTTCTCCACACCCTCAGCATTGATCCTGAGCACTGGGTGGTTTCTTCTGCAGTCGATGATAATTTCTTTGGTCTTGCTTACATTCAAGTCAAGGTTGCTCCTCCCACACCAAGTGATCAGAGATGCTACCTCCTCTCTGTATGCCCTTTCATCCTCCTTTGTGATGAGCCCCATGACTGTGGTGTCATCAGCAAACTTGTTGATATGGTTGGACTTGTGCTTATCATAGCAGTCATGGGTCAGAATGGTGAATAACAGTGGGCTAAGAACACATCCCTGTGGAACCCCGTTGTTAATCGTGATGCACTTTGATGTGTTCATACCCAAACACCCTGCCTGTGGTCTCTCAATTAGGAACTCCAGGCGCCAGTTACAGAGATGTTTACTGATTCCTAAATGTGCCAATTTTTCTGTATGCTGCATTTGTATTTCCATATTAAATGCAGAGCTGAAGTCTATGAACAGCATCCTCACATAGTTATCTTTGTCCTCTAAATGTTCAAGGGAGATGTGTAGTGCTACTGACATGGCATCAGCCATGAACTGGTTAGCTCTGTACACAAACTGCAGAGCATCAAAATCAGGAGGTAGGCGTGATGAAAGATGCTTTTTGATCAGCCGCTCAAAACATTTGATAAGAGTGGCTGTCAGAGTGACTGGTCTGTACCATAGGACTGTAGGGAGGGGTTTTCTCAGGTAGTGAGATGATGATCGTTTCCTTGTAACATGAGGGTACTTTTGCCATGGCAAGAGAGGTATTAAATATCACCTTGAACACTGTGCATAGCTGATCAGCACATCCTTTTAACACCTTGCCCAGTATGTTGCCTGGGCCAGTAGCCTTCCTGAGTTCACTCTCCTTATCTGTCTTCTTACCTCCTCTGTGCTGCGGCTGAGTAACTGCATCCTTCTCATCAGTGGGTAGCTTTAATGCCAACCTGTTGTTTCTTTCCTCAAATCTACCAAAGACGATGTTCAAACTGTCCAGGAATTTACTGCTGTCCTCACACTGTGCTGACCTGATTTTGTAGTCTGTAATCTCCTATATGCCTTGCCATAGTCTCCTTGGATCCTTCATGTCTTCAAAGAGGCTCTGTACCTTTCTGCCATACTCCCTTTTAGCCTCCTTTATACCCCTCCTCAGATTACCTCTTGCTACACTTAGGTCTGCTTTGTCCTTAGCCTGTGTTTCTCTCCTTCAAAAGCTCTTATACCTTAAGGGTGAGCCATGGCTTCTAGTTAGCACTAATAGTGATATTCTTGGTATTTGTGACCCCATTAACACAGTTTGAAATGTATGCCAACACTACCTCAGTGTATTCATCAATGTTCAGATGCTGATTCACTGTGGCTGCCTCCTTGAACATATCCCAGTTGGTTCTTTCAAAGCAGTATTGCAGGGCTTCCATTGTCCTCTTGGGCTATACCCTGATTTGTTTCTTTGTGGGTTTCTCTCTAACCAGTGCAGGTTTGTAAGATGGCGATACAAGATGGTATAATGGTCAAAGTTTCCCATTTGTGGAAGTTGCACTGCCTTATAAGCGTTCTTTAAGTTTATATACAACTTGCACAATATATTATCACCCCTTGTAGGAATGTCCACATACTGATGGTAGTGTGGAGTACTTCTTTCAGATCTGCTTTATTAAAGTCACCAGCTGCCACGTGTACAAAGTCAGGATATTTGCTCTGCAGCTCACCCATGTGACTGCATAGTTTATTTAAAGCTTCAGTGGTATTGGCACTAGGTGGGATATATACCACTGTTACACTGACCCCATTCAGCTCCCTGGGCAAGTAAAATGGTCTACATTTAATGGACAGGAACTCTTAAGTTTTCACAGCAGTGTGATAGTATGATTTCACAGTTGTTGTATCATCTTTTGTTAACACAGATGCAGATTCCACCTCCTCTGGCCTTTCCACACAGTGTATATTTTCTGTCTGCATGAAACAGCATACAATTCTCTAAGTTTACTGCTCTATAATTTATCTTGTCATGTAGCCACATCTCAGTAATCAAAAATAAACAAGTATTTCTCACCTTGTTCTTGTTGGAGAGTCCATCTCAAGTAGTCCATCTTGATATCCAGTGATCTCGCATTAGCTAACAGTATAGTTGGTAGCACAGATCTGTAGGGGGTTGCTTTTAACTATACATCAATATCTGCTCTGCAACCTCTTTTCCTTGTTCTCTGACATCTCTTTCTCGTTTTCCTTGTCCAGCATATTCCAGAAATCTGATCTACTAGTTTTAGGCACTTTTGAGTGTGAAGAATTAAAATACACAGCTGTTGTAGCTCCTTGCTAGTAGGAGGCCTCAGATACTCTGCAGACTTCAAGGCATCCAAACAGCAACATAGAGATATCAGTTGTTTAATTTCTAGTAACTTCTGTCTACTGTAAGTTGTTGTACCTTCAATTGGCGTGCAAAACCTGATTTTGTTTTAGATTTTCTGTGCAAAAGAAGATTAAATATGTATATCTCTAGAATGAGCCAACACATCCACAGGCACACAGGGTGCCGCCATTTTTTCTTCAGACGCCGATAATGGTAACTGGATTAATGACAAGCAGTCTATTAAGTCAAGCTTATGTCTTAGAAACATTAGGAAGTTACATGATCAGTATTTATTAAATGTAATAGTTTTGGGACATATATGATATTTCTTTTTGACTAGTCAGCAAACGCTGGCATCAATTTAAATTTTGTACAGTTCTGTGAAATAGCTATTCTTAGTAGTAGTATGAAAAACTTCTGCCCAATAGCATCTAACACAATACCTTGAAATTCTTTATTAACCTTAACCTTCTGCAGTTCTTTATTGCTGATATCCATCTTTTGGTTCTGATTTTATCTAGCACCTGGAAGTCAACTCATTTTATTCATTATATACCTTGTTTTATCTGTAAGCCCTTTTTATGCATGCTGCTTAAATCATTTTTATACAAAATGTGGTCCCTATTATTTCCTAGTAATTGTTTATATTTAAACCACTCTCTTTTTAATTCCAGAAATCACTGTTTATGCTCACTATTCTTCAGTTTGATTAAATTATTTCCACGTAACCACTCATTTCAACCTTACTATGTGCAACAAAAGGTCACTATATATATATAAACTTGTTTTAGTACATGAAATCACATTGCACAAATAATTTTCTTGTAGAACTAATAATTATTTCTTTAGCAAAATAAACTGCTAATACAACTTCAGATAAGTGGTCAATATGTCAAAGCCATCATATATAAATCCTTTGTATGGATAAAATTACACCAAATACATTGTATCATTATACAAGCCAATAATTTATAATGCAAAATTTTTGGTATTGCCACACAGAAATGTTTTTTTTAAATAAACCACTTTTAACAACGTTCATAAAGAACCATACAAAATTTAACATAAAAACAATTGATTAAATCTTTCAGTAAAAGAAATTAATAGAGCAGTTGTTACAGTATTTTGCAAAGTATAAAACAAATGACAGTCAATGTACTTTTTCAAAATTTTATAATCATTTAGCTTGCAAAATACAATCATAGTGCTACTGTAATCTGTATTGTATATACCAGAGATTCACAATATACCCCCAATCAGTCTTATATATGTTTAATTATCAAATAACGCTGTAAAATGCAATACAAAACTATATCTCTCTGTATATTTTTCTGAGATGTGATAGTCCAAGGTTGATTTTGAAATAAATGTAGAGCGAATGAGAAACATAATTTGGACTTAATTCTCTAAAATACTACTAGAAGAACCAAGCTGCTTCATACATAACGTGTACACTCAAGTTTCATAAAACTGTTCTAAAATCTGTCTGGCTTGACATACTAATTAAACAAAAGCTTGTTTATGCATATATGAGAATATTCCTAAATGAAGTGGGACCATGTAGGAAATTTAACAATGGCGGAATATTTACACTGTATAAGACAGTTATCTATGGTCCTCTTCTATAGTGCTAACAGATGACATAATTTACTGCCATGCAACCCTACTAGTTGACTGCAGAAGTATTCTCTCACACATCAATCCACAGCTCTCTGCTTTATTATGTTGCATCTACTGATAACCATAAGTGACAGTTAAACAAATTCTCTGCCAGTTCTCTTCCCAATATCATTTGCTACCCTTTCTTTAAACTCCACTAACTAGGTGTCCAGCTGTTTCATCCTTTGTGTGATCCCATGGATGTTGTACTGACTAGTTCAGCATCAACAAATCCATGCTCTAACTTTTCATGGCTCTACTTTCTTAAGAGGGTTTTGTGATCACCCAAAAAGTAGTTCTTGTTCTCCAGACTAATTTCTGACAAAGGAGAAATACTGAAATAAAATGACACCCCTAACCAAAACAGCATTTTTGCCTTATGAATATCTTCTGAGTTCCACGCAACTACAGTAGCAAGTGTGTGTGTGTGTGTGTGTGTGTGTGTGTGTGTGTGTGTGTGTGTGTGTGTGTGTGTGTGTGTGTGTGTGTGTGTGTGTCGGTTGGAGTAGGGTTGTTTCACTCTCCATGACACAATTTATTGCTTGGATGAGTATTTACATGAGATAAGAAGAAACACATTTAGTACCATAACAGTATCGGTCCTACAGGTTCTACAGACCTGCACTGTTTGTGGCAGATTGGGGGTGCAACATTTATACCCCATAAGAAGAAACTTGTTTTAGGTGCTGAAGGAGGGATGAGAGAGACTATGTGTTAAGGATGACTCCATAGAAGATTGGAGAATTGCTCATAGCTGCATACTGGTTGGAGGAGACATTTGGCATGTCTAGCTTGGTGTTTGTTTGCTTGTTTGTGTCTTTCGGCTTTTCCCGGTTAGGGGTCGCCACAGTTGAACTCCGGTCCACTAATGATTGGTAGTGGATTTTTACGTACCGGGTTACCAGCCCTGACGCACAACCTTCAACGAAGGCACGCCCCATTCACGTATGCCTCCACACAGATGACGCTCTAGCTGAGAATCGAACGGGACAACGTCTTGCTATGAGGCGACAATGCTACTACAGCACCACCACCGCAGTTATACTTATTTGCATGAGATGACAAGTACAGCTTTTAGTTTACTACAGCAGATTCTTGGTGACGTAGGAGCTGCAGAAGTGAGTTCACGGGACATATAAGAATCAAGAATGAAAACTTGCAAAAAGGGACTTTATAAGATCATAACCATGGGATTCTAGTGTTAGGTGCAAAATAACTATGCACCTGGAATACATTAGACCAAAGAAAAGATAAAATGCTTGTTTTCTCATTTGCAGCACATTTGTTTTACATCCAGGTAATGGGATGGCCAGATATAGAGGGAGGCTACTATTTTCACCTTTACAAAGATGTATACCCTTTTAGTATAGCAGCTCATAGTACTGCATGCTGAAGTTCAGATGGCTGTATCACAAAGAATGTTGGTGTATGTGGAGTTTCCTGTATGCTGCTGAACTTCCTTCACACTTTAAGGCAACAACCTTTGAGCAAGCAGGGTTTTACAAGTCTTCAGCAGGGCATTTTGTGATCCTAAGCATGTCACTAAATCACAAAATAGATCTTGAAATCTTGTGTCAGACCTAAAAATAAGCAGGTGTGCACAGTAGGTCATACCAGGTTAAATACAGTCAGGATATATTGTACATTTCAGCAAAATGTTTAAGGAAATGTGTAGTTTTTCATGGTTGGAACAGTTTTTCGGTGGTGCCCTATAAAACATTCACTTTTTAAAGATATGTTATTATACACTGCACTGTATTTTGGTTGCCTGGTGTTTCACTAACTCCTGCTGGCAGGCATTTATGGAGAGCTAGTTGCAAAATTGTAAGGCTTCTGGAGTCAAAGAAATTGGAGACAGAAAAAGCCATGACTGTCATTATAGAGCAGGTGGAAGGTATGACTCAGTGCTAATGTTTTGTGCTTGTCAATACTGATCTGCCATCACTATTCAGTGGTTTTGAAGCGATCCTTCAAACAATAATTTTTCTGTGATGTCATGTGAACCATCTAAAAGCTGGTGAAGCAAGGAGACAAAGATTTGAAAGTCATCATTAAAAATGTCACTTGCTTTGCTTTCTCCACTGGTATGGTGAGGTTTCAGTAACAATGCACATTAGACAACTTTCACCCACAGTGGCAGATTAAGTTCAAATCAGGCCTTAGGCGGTTTTTAAACTATACAACTTCACTTTCCTAGTTTTTTTTTGGACCACGCATAAATGATCATGTTTGTCTGGATTCACCTTCCTGATTTAAGACAAGTTAAACTGATGTTACTATACTCCAATGCCTGCTCCAATCAATTTCAGCCACATGACTACATACACCTTAAGTATCCGACTGTAATGAAAAACAAAATGGCCACACAAAGGTATTCCAACTTGCTTAACACAAATGTGCACTAATACTCCCAAGCCAGACCAATGACTGTTTAACCTGATCATGACAGCCAGTATCAGCCATTCGCATCCACAGTCAGCTGTCATACACTAGAATTATAACACTATTGTTTATGTGTATACCTCAGATATCAGACAGTGGTTAAAATAAAATTTACTGCACATAAATATACAATAGTCCTTCAAAGACAGACTGTTTAAATTGAGCAAACAAGCGGTTGTGTTGCTTTTATTCACAGACACCCCCCCACACACACACACACACACACACACACACACACACACATACACACACACACTCACACACACACACACACACACACACACACACACACACACACACACACACACACACACACACACACACACACATCAGTTATAGCCAATTTGCTTTATATGCTTCATCTGCATATGATAAAAGATAATACCTCTTAACATCTTATCACAAGAAACAAGGGCACAATCAAAAAAATAATGATGGATAAAAGCCCAGAATCAGAGACAGAGTTCTGTTATTTACTTAGAAAGTTGGTAGAATAACATTTTTTGCACAGATCACAGATACACTGTCACATATGACAGCCTCAGGCTCTGAATGGAAATGGTAACAAACTGTTTCCAGGTCACCCTGTGGATTCATCTTGCATCTATCTAAAAGGGCAACCCCCTGCAATCCTATCAGTATAGAAATGCAGCTGCAGTACAATCATCTTCTCACACAGACACTATACTGTGCAAAACCCAGTCATAGCATGAAAAGGAAAAATACAAACTGGGCATCTGTTTTCACTGCTGATTTCACTTGAGAGGGAGTTTCTACTGTTCTCATAGAGATTATTCACATGAAAAGTAAATGCTTTAAGTTTTCATTATCATTTCACTCCTTGATTGTACCTTGTCATATTACACAGTCTCATGATTAGGACTGAAACTATGAAACACTAATAAACATACTACTGGTAATATAAGATAAAGTTTGCTCAGTTACTCTTTCTCCAGCTACACTCCATTAAGGACCCTGTTTTACCTTCATACTCCTAAAGCTAAAGCTTAACCAGTTGACAAAATGAATGTGGCCAATGCGTGACTGAATATCCATTTCTTCCTTGCTGCGGGCAGTATTAATTCCTTGAATTAGCAACCTAAGCTCTATAAACACATACCTTGTGATTCATGCAAATTTACTGTGAGATCCTATGGCTGCATTTTTGCTTTTCTCTAAAGTTACATTTCCTTATTCAGACCATAGATCAGAACAAAGCTATTATACTGTTTCAACCTTGCATTTTTTTCCCTTCCTTTTATATATGACAATTGAACTAGTGCATTCCCGGTGATTGACCATTATAAACAGCTTTTGTTAAATGAACTGTGCAAGTATTAATAGTTATTTTTCTTAGTATGTTATACTATACTCAGCTCTGCAGCACAGACAGTTTGGTCCTGAGTCGGCGCCATACCTCTCAAATGTACAGATTTTCTCAGAATATCCAGATTTTTGCTTGATATTTTTGGTCCGTTTTTTTAAAAAATTGTGGTTTTCTGGCAAATTTGTGGAAAATCATTAAAGATTAAAGTTAAGAAATAATGAGAGGCATTTGAGTTTCAGACTTCATACCATTCAGAAAATCCATGCTAGTGTAAAACCTGTTATTCTTTTAACTTTCTAAGTTTATAAGAGCAATATTTCAAAATTGTCCTTATTTTTGGGCCTTTGTCCAACTTTTATTTATACCTTTGTCCAGATTTCTTGCACTAAGAGGTTGAGAGGTATGGTCCTGACTATGACCCAAATGTTCTGGGTTTGACTAACATCAAAAATGCTGTAAACATCAGTCACTGAGTGATCATTCTAGGCCAGGTTATCCATTCAAAGTGAAAGAAGTCAGTGATACCCCACCTGTAGATATGACATGTAGTGGAAGGCTCAATAATGTGCTCTAACAAAAGGACCTGTTGATATCAGCCCAGCCAACTGAGCACATATGAGGTTTGGTTAGGCATGGAGTCATTCTGGTCATAACATAGTCGGAACCATCCCACTCTTGGTAGCCAACAGGGGGAACACAATTGGAAACATATGCAAAAATCTCTCAATCCGTGGAGATTGAGGACTACAGTCCTTAGCACCCACCTTACTCTCCTGACATTTCCCATTTCCAGGAACAGAGAAGAATGAATGGGCCAGAAGGAGACATAAGCCAAATACTTATAGGGGAGACGGAGTGAAACAAATTATAATAAAACAACAAATTTATCCCCACGATATCCAGGTGCCTCTGTAGCAATAAAAGAGTCCAATTACGAAAAACAAGCAAAGGCAAGGCTCCAGATTTCAACTTTTTAATAAAAGAACAAACAGACACAAGCGCTTTCTCAATAATGCTTCTTCAGGTGTATGGATAGAATCTAAATGACATCATTCTTATATCATTTAATTCTGTCACATGATTCATCATTCAGCTCTTAAAGGTAAAACTACTTATAAAATGTATTTTAACAACACAACACACATCCCCCTTTTTATCTGCATAATGGTCTTTGTTTAAGTATAGGTCTTAGAGGTATATGGTCATTAAGACCATATCCTTTATCAGCTCTCAGTCTCACTATCCATTCTGCCTCCAGTTCTTCAGTCCTGTTTCTGATGTCACCTCCTCTTGGATTCTCTAAGCATTTCCCCAGAACCATGAATTTGAATGAATGATGTTGTTTGGTTAACATGTTTTGCTAGTGCATTAAATGTGCTCTTTTTCCTAATGTGGTACAAATGTTCTCTTACCCTACCCTTAAGCTGTCTATCCGTTTTGCCAACATAGAATTTATTGCATACTTGGCACACAGCAAGGTACACTACATGCAAACTATCACATGTTGCACCAATTCTGATGTCAAATAATTCCCCTGTGTCTGGATGTATAAACACTAGCATATCTTTTGCCATATACGTGCACATCTGACATTTCCCACAGGGTTTAGTCCCTATGTCATTTATAGGTGTTACAGTGTCCCTTGGGTTACACAATCTTCTCTTCAAGTTTTTCAAACACTATTTCAGTGATATTAGTGTCCTGTATAGGAATAAATGACAGACGCTTACTACGACTGCAGAAGTGCATTGTGAACTTAATGGAGCTGTCTGCGTGACTAATGGAGCCACCCAAGTGGTTAATGAAGGTAGTAATCGGCTATCTTCACCTTCTATGCCTTTTTTACAAACTCTGGGCCCACCCTCTTTGAATTTTCCACTGCCAACCAGAGAGAGGTGAGCAAACAGGGGAGGCTGGGGCCAGTACAATAGAACCCAGAGAGGACGGAGCACCACCAGAAACAAAAGGAAACACCAGGGAGGCTTGGTGAGTCCATATACAATAAAGAAAGTTTGTTTGAACAAAAAGAACTAGTAATTAACATGTCTACATATAATTTGTTACAGGAAGCACTAAATATCTTGAAAAAAGGTCTGTCGTTTATTCCTACAGTGGACACTAATATCACTGAAATAATGTTTGATATTAAATTATTTACACACAGCCTTCTGTTAAAAACTATGTATGATGGTAACAATGATGAAGTTAATTTTATGTTTAGAAAACTTAGCTTATATGTTCCTAAACAAAATTCTTTAGTGAATGCATTTGAACAACTTTGGATTGATGATGCTTATAAACTGTATTATTCACATAATTTTAGGGGGTAAAATAAGCAATATAATTTGAACAAACATGAACATGAAGTGATGATTAGATTGCAAAATAATTGTAACATCATGATAAGACCAGCTGACAAAGGGGGCCAGATTGTAGTGACGGACAGATCAGCTTATGACAATACTATGTATGATATGTTGGAAGATTGAAGTTTTTACCAGGTTATTACATCTACAAAGTGAAGAAAATTATAGAGAAAGTACAACATGATTTGAATGAACTTGTACTGAATAATGTTATTGATAATTTATACAGGTAGTTTTTAATGCCAAATCCCACAATCCCTATAATACAGGGGTCACCCAAAGTACATAATAATATGCAAAATCCTCCCATGAGGCTGATTGTAGCTGGACGAAATTGGTGCACTGAGCCAGTATCTATATACTTAGAGAAGCATTTATGCTCACTGATCAGTGAGACGGAACATATATTGAAAGACACAGAGCATTTTGTTTGGGACCTATATGATTTTTTAAAGAAAAGAAAGGTACCTGGTAATTGCATTTTGGCTACATTAGATGTAGTGTCACTGTTCACAGTAATACCGAATGAGGCAGGAATTAGTAGTGTAAGCAGGATGATGCAGAAAAATTCAAAATATTAAGCGCTGAAGTTACAACAAATGCAAGCACTTCTAAAGTTAGTACTGGAGAACAATATATTTATGTTCAGGAATAGGATATACTGGCAATGCAGTGGGTTGTGATGGGAACATCGTGCACCAACAGCTATGCCAATGCTGTATTGGCAGAATGGGAGGTAGAGAACATACTTAAAGGTCAATTCCAGAATAATATTCTGTTTTTTCGGAGGTTCGTGGATGCATTACTGGCATTTGTTGAGTATATAAACCAGACCACACAGTTTCTTAAATTTACTTTAAACTGGTCCTTTAGAGAAGTGAATTTTTTAGATGTTACTATTTTCAAAGGACAGAATGATGAACTTAGTGTTAAGTTATATAGGAAGGACTGTCATGTCAATAGTTTATTGAGTAGTGAAAGTATGCATCCTAAATTTATATTTAGGAATGTAATACAAAACCAGTTTTACAGAGCATCTAAGTTGAATGCCAGTGATAATGACTTTACACAACAGGCAGATAAGACAGCAGTTGAATTGATGGAAAGGGGTTATGATCCGGAAATTATAGAGCAAAATAGAATGCAAATAAAAAGGCTGAGACAAACGAGAGCCAAGCCTTATTTTTCAGATGCATATAAGAATGTTAGCGCAGCTGAAAGAAATGGACAGGCATCTAACAAACTTAATGTATGCCTCAGTTATTCTAGGAATATAACACAATATATGGAAATTATTAATAAGCACTGGAGTGTATTGACCACTGACACACAGATGAGGAAATATATACATTTGAAACTACAATTCTCTTTTAAGAATAAGAAAAACTTGAAGAGAAGATTGTGTAACCCAAGGGACACTGTAACACCTATAAATGGCATAGGGACTAAACCCTGTGGGAAATGTCAGATGTGCACATATATGGCAAAAGATATGCTAGTGTTTAGACATCCAGACACAGGGGAATTATTTGACATCAGAACTGATGCAACATGTGATAGTTTGCATGCAGTGTCCCTTGCTGTGTGCCAAGTAGGCACACAGCAAGGGTATGTTGGGGTTGGGAGGGTGGCCTAATGGTTAAGGTGTTTGCCTTACAAACATAAAGTGCAGGGCTTGAGTCTCACAAGGGACAATTGGCTAGGCTTAAAATGGCTCGCAAGGGCAGTTAGCTTAGTACTAATCTATGAACCTAAGTATGCAATAAATTCTATGTTGGCAAAACAGATAGCTTAAGGATAGGGTAAGGGAACATTTGTACCACATTAGGAAAAAGAGCACATTTAATGCACTAGCAAAACATGTTAACCAGGCAATAGAACATCATTCATTGAAATTCATGGTTCTAGGGGAAATGCTTAGAGAATCCAAGAGGAGGTGACATCAGAAACAGGACTGAAGAACTGGAGGCAGAATGGATAGTGAGACTTAGAGCTGATAAAGGACATGGTCTTAATGACCATATACCTCTAAGACCTATACTTAAACAAAGACCATTATGTAGATAAAAAAGGGGGATGTGTGTTATGTTGTTAAAATACATTTTATAAGTAGTTTTACCTTTAAGAGCTGAATGATGAATCATGTGACAGAATTAAATGATATAAGAATGGTGTCATTTAGATTCTATCCATACACCTGAAGAAGCATTATTGTGTAAGCGCTTGTGTCTGTTTGCTCTTTTATTAAAATATTATAATAAAAGAAACGTGTGATATGGCAGCTAACTACAAAATGGTAAACAGTAGTTAATAATTTTCACCAGTTATTCCTTGATGCTTTACAACTCACAATATTTTTAGGCATAATATTTTACTGAGTTCAGAAAAAATAAATTAGTTATCTTGACCTTACCTTACTGGTTATTTTTAGCCCTACTGCACTTTTGAGGACTGAAGCATTTACGTAAACGCTGAAAGTGTAAAATATTTTGAGCAGTCAGTACTGACCACTATAAGTTCATTTTGAAGTCTTGGATCATAGAGTTTTCATACTTACAATTTCCCAACTTCATTCTGTCAGATTTGGTCATTTCTAGTGCATTTTACCAAATGTCACCCATTTCCCCAAAAGAGTAAGAGTGTTTTCTGTCCCACTGTCAATATGTACAAGGATTATGCAGTAACTGTACTTAGTACCACCATCACATTCGTCTTGGCTCCTTGCTCTGATGGTTGGCAATACTGACCCTAGTCCTAGGCCACTACCCTCCCCAAAGTGTTAATTTTAATGTGGTCTAAGGCTAAAGTCACTAACTATCTATGTGAATCTCCCAAGCTTCATGTGGAGCTGACAGACTGATAGAGTAGATTTCTTCATTAGAAAGGGCAGCTCAGTTGTCATATCATTAATATTCTGCTCCTAGGTCATGGTAAAGCTGTGCTGTATCATAATCCACATATGCTCTACATGGCTTTACTCTTATCAGGACTGACATGATGTGTTTAGTGAACCTTGTCAAGCATTGTTCAAGAAAGCTTTTTTACCTAAAATGCCTAACAAATCTGAGCAATACTGAATGTACAGAGTATCAGTTTCCATAAATAAAAGTAGAAGGACATGTGTTTTTTTACTAGTTCTTTAGCATAAAATGTGCAAAATGTTATTAAAGTAAGGAAATCAGTGGGAAATGTAATCAGGTAAAAGTGCAACTTGTTTGTTTTCTCATTCTTATTAAAGAAAATAGAGATTGTCCTTGATAATTTCTTTATTCTTTTTCTGTCCCCAGTAACCTGCTGACCATCTTGCCTGCTGCTACAGATTATGACCATGTCTACCATCATTATGGGGTTGCAATCAGACACTATAATGTCGGCTTGCTACACTGTCCCTGAAACATATGCATGCTTTGACACATGGGAACTGCTACAAAGTTTACAAACTGCTTGAAACAGCCACTTGTACAAACTTATTCCACTCCTTGCATGCTGGTACCCATAACAACAGATCAAAACAATTATCAGTCTTCTAGAATGGATGAACTAATATCTTCTAGAATGGATGAGCTAATGACTTCTACCATTTTAACCAGACATTGGTTCTGGGTCACCACTAAAAAGAGATTGTGCATCCAGTGTATTTAGACAGGTTAACAAATGTAATTTATGTATTTATAACTACTCATGCTTAATCTTTAGTTTGGAGTATGTGCTTGTATTTATGTTACTTTATTTGTAGTAGAGTCTGCAGACGTACTGTGGTGTTATTAGCTGTTGCTTTTAGCCATTTTATGTAACTTTGAATTACATATATTCTGTTGATCATGCAGCTTTTAATTAAACAGAAAAACAGATTCTGACAACAGAGAGAATTACTTCTTCCTACATAATCTTCACTTGTCCTTACCAAGTAAATAACCTGCATATCCTGTTTAATCAATAATTTGCTATTCTCCCTATTCATCAGAAGTATAAACAAGTATTGTGTTTTGTCAGAACCACACATTCCACACATTCCACATTTCTATTACTATTAGCAACCTCACTCTGTCTCACCCTCTCTCTTTGCAAAATCTGTCCCAATTATATGTTTTGCTTTCTGAGAAACCATCCTCATTCATATCTCTTTTGAGTTGTCCATCATATCTTAGTATTGAGTATTATTGTTTTCTTGCATGACTGCCTCTTTATTTATTGCATTTATATACTCACTCATTCTTCCTGTCTGCCTCTTTTATACAAGGCTCCACGTGTTAAGATTTTCTTGACTTCATTTATATCACTTCTACAGCAGACCAAGCATTACTTTTGTCATGATAATCCTTTAGAATGCTTCTGTCTTCTCTTCTTACAAAGATAAGATCTCCAAAAATGCA
The DNA here is from genome assembly GCF_019279795.1 of Protopterus annectens. NCBI lineage: Eukaryota > Metazoa > Chordata > Ceratodontiformes > Protopteridae > Protopterus > Protopterus annectens. The sequence goes on along the minus strand of NC_056741.1, from coordinate 793,662,167 downwards.
AGGTGTACAGTATGCCATTTTTTACCAACCAAAAACTTGACAGCTTCTTGCTTTTAATAGGTGATACTACTTTCCCTCAGCCTGTCTGTATTTGACAAAGTTTATACTTCCTAGACAGACATTTTTTGCTATATTGCTTGTCATCCTTTCCACATTCAAAAAACAACAATCAACAGCTAAAACACACTTCTATTTATTAAGCACTTTCATCCTTACATGACCTGGACCTTCTTCAGAATAAAATCAGTCACATTTAATTCATTTATATACAACAGCTGAATATATGATGTCAACAATTAATATTAAAAATGAAAAGTCAAATGCCATACAAAACACATTTAAATCATATTATATCTTATTTGTTCATAAAATATCAGTGGGATAAAAAAACATTTAATATTAGTTCATTTAATTGGAGCTTTTTCAGCACTCATTCTCAGTTGCCATAATGCTTCTCTTGTTTCAACTTTGTTTTTAAAATCACCCACCCTGCAATCTTAAAAAAATAGTTCTAAAATGCTAAAATAATTGTTTTACATTCTGTATTAACTTGCAAGTGCTTGTATAGGTCATTTTCACATCTTTTTTCTTTATAGCATAAATAACGTTCACTCATTCTTTTAGTCAATTTTCTGGTAGATATACCCATATAAAATGGTGAACAATTTGAACACAATGCATACCAAACTATGCCTTCAGTATTGCACGTAAGAAGCCCTCTAATGGTATCAATTTATTTAAGTGTTCCAAAAATACATACAGCCATTCTGATATATATATACCAACGTATTTTACAGTTCCCACATCTAAACATGTCCTTGGATTTATCCATCTGTAATGGCATTATTTCTACCAATGTTGTTTCTAGAATAAAAACAGGTGTTCCAGAATGTAACAGAGTGACTTTTGAGAGGTACAGTTAACATCAATGGTGTAATTAACGACTTGAAAAGTTAAACCTTTGACAGATTTTTAAATATTCCTGTTAACTCATTTGGCACGTCTGATAATTCCTTTTTCCCATTTTATAGAAAATTATATGAAAAACCAATAGTTAATCTTAATTTGAGAAAAAAATAAAAGAATATCAGTCATTGGTAGATGACAATCTTTATTTACAACAATGTCCTAAAGGCAAGTTGTAACCTAAGGGAGTTAGATTTTTTTATGTTTCCTAGTGGTGTTTCTCCCAAAGATGAGTTTTATAACACTTACATAGTTTTTTACTGATTCCTACTTGAAACTGTTAAAAATATTCATTAAAAATAAAGAGAAGTTAATACAACAGTTAAATAGTGAATTATGTGTTTTGAAAGACAATACTACAGCTATGTACAAGTTTTTTCATTTCTCAGCTGATTTTGAGAGCATTTTTATCACCATTGATCAGATGGAACGGACTATCATTAATAAAAAGAAGATGTTGGTTTGTGACCAAAATGCATATAACAAAGAGCATGCTTATCATCAGATACTTCAAATGTCATGAAAATCATTAGGTGCAGACAGAAGTTATTTTAAACACCACAGATCATGTGCCATCTGGCACTGTGAGAAGGTCTCTGTGTCTAGTTCAACAGGCACTGACAAACAAGACACAGAATTTTTCATATGTAACAACAGAAGAAAAATCAACTGAACAATGTACATTCTATTGTAAGAGGAAGTGGTTGAAGATGAGGGAGACTGAAAAGAAGTGAACAGATTTTTTTCAAACAGGAAGTAAATGTTATAAGTTGTAGGGGAAATTAAATTAATTTGACAAATGTAAGTTTTATACCTGATCAAGTAACTATTTTGTACAAAAGTTTAACTTTTATACCTAGTAGGAAATCTGTCTTAGCCAATTCTTTGATTGAGTTACTATTGTTTATCAGGAAGGTGAACTTTGATTCTATAATAAAAACAGTAAACTCATTATGTGTAGAATTTCAGAAGCCTTCCACAGTTATTCCTCCTTTGGGTTTTCTGTTAAAAATGTTTCAGGAGATTGTGAGAAACACATTCTTAAAGTGTTTTGAAATAAAGCAGATACATTTTTGAAATACAACTAAAGGTGTAAGACTGGCATTAATGCACTTAGTGGTTTGTATAATATTAGATTTATGAAGACAGATAAAGGCTGTGGTCTTGTCATTATGTACCAACAGGATTATATTAATGCCATTGAAAAATGTTGTCTAACACTGATTAATCTAGTAAGGTTTCATTATATGCTATAATATGGTATATGATATATATATATATATATATATATATATATATATATATATATATATATAATGTATGCCATGATAGACTGCGGTGGTGATACTGCGGTAGCATTGTCGCCTCACAGTAAGATGTTGTCTTGTTCGATTCTCAGCTAGAGCGTCTTCTGTGTAGAGATATACGTGAATGGGCGTACCTTCGTTGAAGGTTGTGCATCAGGGCCAGCAACTTGGCACGTAAAAATCTACTGCCAATCATTAGCGGACCGGAGTTCCGCTGTGGCAACCATTAACCGGGAAAAGCCAAAACATTCAACAACAACAATGTATGCCATGATGGGACATAATTTGTTGGATTTTTTGAAGAGGGATACATTCAACCATAAGTATATGAATTTTTGAAAGCTGATTTTCTTAACTTGATCTCTTCATTGGCATATGTGACAAAATGAAATGCTGCTGGCTCAGCTATATGGAATTTTGTAAATAATCATATGTCGTTTGTGAATATTAACATGATTCATATGCTTGTCTTACAAATGCAAGAGAGCTATAGTTTATGTCTCTATTAAAGTACTGGTACAGATGTTTGTGTTGAACAGGGTATGTTATGTAATGAGCTTTGAGAATGTAACCACAGCATACCCTACTGGAACATAGAAGATTAACTTACAAAACTTCAAGAAAATAAGTTGAAATTAAGTGTTTTACGATGTGCTATAAAAGTTAGTTTCAATGTAACAAGGAGACAGGATATCTAGAACTAGAAGTTTTTTCTATTGTCTTGGAGAGAAATATTTACTAGGTTTAAAATGTAAAAAGTGTTGTATAGCTTTATGACTCCCTAGCAATTGCACAGTTCTAAGAGATATGTATTTCTCACACAGAGGTGTTAAATTCTGTTACGTTTCTCTTTAGCCTGGTAATTGAAGTCAGGTGACAAAGAGTGATGTCATCCAAGCTGCCCCAGCAGTAATATTTGATATTAACTTAAGAACTCTCTCAGAGGGAGACTGTGCATTTTGAATTTTTGTCTTGGACCTAGCAAGAACATCCATTCATCATCATCTGCATTTGCCTATTTGTAAGTAAGATTCAGGGCATAGCATCTCTTTTAGATATGGTTAGGAATATAGTAAAAATTAGTTTAGATGTTTTCTGTATTTATTTGAGACTGTCCTGCAATGTTGTTTTAAAATATTTCCTGTGATTTTGAACTCTGAAGTAACTGTGTTTGTTTTCTGAGTATTGTCTTGTTCTTTTATTATTTATTATTAAATATATTTAAACCTATCTTTGTGGCTGATATTTGTGAGATGTATTTAAGCTCTTAGGGTACTTGCATATGTATTGGGTGACACTGTACAGGCCACTCCTAAATAGCCTTGCAAGTCTTGGTCAAAACTACCATTTGGTTAATAGTAACATTACACAGTAGGATTGGACACCCATTGTAAGGGCTTTAGAGTAGCTGATAAGAAGGGGTTGGTGGCAGCGGAAACAACCTTATAGTCTGGGCAGTAGGGGGCGTAGATAGTAAACATGTGCCAGTCTTTCGCAGGTGTATGTGTGTGCTTATATGTAAATCAAATCTCAAAGTTTGTGTGTATCAGCTACTTGGGCAGGGACACAAAGCACTGGTTGGACAGAGAGGATACTGGAGGTCTTGGCTTGAATCCTCAGCTGAGATCTTAACCCTATTGCTGTGCCAGTGGGGAGTCTTATTGGGGATCTTGAGAAAGAGGGAGAAACCAGCCCAGACTGATTGTGTTCTCTGTGTGCTCTTAAGGGAAATTGCACTTTACTGTGTGCATACTTGTCATCCTCCCATTGTGTACGTCCCCAGCTGTTGCCAGTTGTGAGGATTGAGGCTCCTTGATTACTAGGCCAGTGCAGGGGCATCACAGCTTACCTACACTACAAAAAAAGTATTTTTCCTCCTTCCTTTTCTCCAAGAAAGCCAACATATGGAAGTTTACCAGGGGGTATTTCATTGTTTCTTAATAAATATTTAAATACATTGTAAAAAGGTTGCCCTTTCTACCTTCATGAGTCATGGGATTTTACAGATAAAATTAGAGAGTATATATCCAATAAAAATTAAGTTGAAGGTTTGCTTTGGCCTTGTATGTATGCATTCCAAGAGAAGAAGGAATGTTAGATTATATAAAACAACATATACTGTTTATCACTACTTTTATAAATACATTGATTTTGTTTGATATACTGTTAGATTTTTTTTTCTTTTTAAATGGTAAATATTATCAGCAAACTAAAGGCATTGTGATGGGTGTTACTGTAGCCCCATTGTAATCACATTTGTTTATGGTCTGGTGGGAGATGAAAATAGTATCAATGGCTTTGAAGTTTCAACATCTTTTACAAACATTTTATCATTGATTTATTTTTATGTGGAAAGGTACTTTACAGGAATGTGAAATATTTTTAATTGAGCTGAATCAACTACTTTTTTAGAGTTTGCCATGGGAACATCGGGGAAGTCAATTTAATTTTCTTGACTTGTTTTTTTTTCCTTCTGATTATGTAAACAAAACATTTGATAGCAAGCTTTATAAGAAATATACCTTTGTAAATAACTATCGCCATTTTACTAGTAATCATCCCATTTTATGAAAAAGAACATACCATGGGGTACATTTGAAGAGTTTTGAGGCTTATAAATTAAGACAGTGAATTTGAAAGTGATTTTTATTACAAATTTATTTATAAAAAGATGTTATCATGAAAACCATTTATTAAAAATACCACAAAAATTGAAAGAATAGAAATAGAAAATTTCAACCAATTTTAAAAGCTGGTTTTATTGTTAAAGAAAGAAATGTTGATGTGAATAAATATTGTGGGTTCAGTTAGTTAGATAGTGCTAAGTTAAAAACTATAACATGAAATATTTTAAAGATGGTAGTAATTTATTCACAGAGGCAAGGAGCTGTGTTTCACTTATAAGAAAACCAACAGTTTTAAAATGATGTTATACAACAATATTTTTTTGTTTTTACTGTTACAGAATGATAAATAGAAGAAGACTGTTACAGAATGATAAATACAAGGAAATGTTTGATGCAGGAAATGTAAACTGTGTCTTTATTTATCATAAGGAGCATTCTTGGAACATTTAAATAAAATTATATCGATTAGAGAACAATTTACATGCAATTCTGAAGGTATAATTTACATTGGATTGTCTTCAAATTATTCAGCATTTTAAGAGTGTATGTTCACCAGGAAATTGAGTAATAGAATGAGTGAAATTATTATGCTATAAAGAAAAAAACATATGCAAAATGTCTCATACAAGCACTTGCAAGTTAATACAGAATGTAGAAATATTATATTTTATCATTTTAGAAGACGTTTTATATGATGGTAGGGAGGGTGATTAAAAAACCATGCTGAAATAAGAGCAGTGCTATATCACCTGAGACTTATTGCTGGTTAAATGAGCTAATTAATATATTTTTTTTAACCAACCATTGTTTGATAAACAAATAAGGCATAATATGATTTAAGTGCGTTTTGTATAATGACATTTGATTTTCAATTGCTAATATTAATTGTTGGCATCAAGTATTCGACTGCTGTATATAAATGAATTAAATGTGACTGGTGATTTTATTCTGAAGACAAGGTCATGTAATTACAAAAGTACTTAGTTACAAGAAATGTGTTTTAGCCATTGATGGTTGATATTTGTTGTGGACATCCATCTGTTGTTCAGTTCATGGTTTTATTTTCCTTTCCACATTTTCTTGTATATCAGACTTGTTCCATAAATTTAAATCATCAGTAAAACAACAGATTATTCCTTCTATAGCTTATGGAATGGTACAAATTGTGAATGACCAATCCAGTAATAATTTCTTTTAATAATACTAATTTCATCTCACTGGACACCATCTATTACCTTCTATAACCTACTGTTCTACCCATGCTACCACCCTAAGACTGGCTACAGGTATTTCTAATCCATTCACTGTTTTAATGGCATTGGATCAGATGACTTGCTCTAGGTGAAAGCAGGCCATGTCCACAACCTTATCCATTTGTATGCTGTCATGTTTGTCTTGTTCAGAATCCATGCTACTTAGGGTCCTGTAACCCACTTGATTCCAATTACTATAAAATATAAACCTTGTGTGGTGATAATGCAGTACCTTGTGTGCATGCAGTCACACACAGTCAGGCTTGGAGACATGACTGTGGGTCTGGCAGCCTGGGGAGACCCAGACAGACCCCACACCTGAAGCCAGGGCTGGTGAGATGACTATATCAGGAAGGGAGCTGCCCTGTAGCAGTAAGGCTGAAGGTGAGCCATGGCTGCTGGTAGGTACTGATGTTCCCTTGGATAGAATGACTGGAAGGGCAGAGGTAAGTAGTATTAGCCAGACTGACAGTGAGGGACCACTGAGACAGGATATCAGACTTCCTGTGGAAAGGGATCTGGGAAGGGTCACAAAGATAGAGTTGAGACAGGCTCAGCTCTCGGACCCTACACTATGAGGGTTGAGGGAGGTAGCTAAGGAAGCACGTGATCCTCAAGGAAAAGGGTAGTCTGTATACTGGAACAAAGGGTTACTGTATAGAGAGTGCACCACTAAGGGGAGGTTAGAGGGTGAGGTAATACAGCAGTTGGTAATGCCTAGAGCCTACCATTTGGTATTTCTAGCCATAGTCCATGACATTCCTTTTGTAGGTTATATGGGCATAAAGCATACTAAGAGACATATTATGCAGAACTTGTATTGGCCTGGGATTGCAAGGGATGTAACAGGGTAGTGCAGGAACTGTGAGCAGTGACAACAAGTAGGCAAGGTAGTTGACAAGGTCAAAGATCTTTTCATGCCTTTGCCTGTGATTGAGGAGCTGTTTCAGAGGGTAGCTGTGGATAATGTGGGGCCTCTGAGTACCCCAAGTTCCATCAGGAAGAAGTATATCCTAGTGGTAGTAGATTATGCTACTAGATACCCTGAGGAGTTACCTCTGTCCTATTTTGAGGCAGAAAAGGTGGCAAATGCTTTGCTAGAGGTTTTCAGCAGGATAGGTTTCCCAAGAGAAATACTGGCTGACATAGGTGCCAATTTCATGTCAGACCTACTGGCTTGTCTATGGAAGCACTGTGGGTGAAGCACCCATACCCAGATTAATGGTCTTGTGGAGAGGTTAAACTCTAAACTAAAGACCATACTACAGGCATTTGCAAACCAGTTTAAGAGAGAGAGTGGGGGCAAATATTTGCCCTATCTGCTGTTTGCATACACAGAGGTACCCAGGAATCCACAGGTATTTCACCCTTTGAGTTGCCATGTAGGCATAGCGTGAGGGTGCCTTTAGATTTGATTTCTGATGAGTGGGAGGGTGAGTATGAATCCACTAGGAGTCTGTTGTGGCATATGTCCTAAACCTCAAGACAAGTCTTAGGAAGCTCATAGGCTTGGGCCAAGAGAACCTGGCAGGAGCTCAATAGTAGAAAAAGGTCTGGTATCACAGGAATGCTCAAGCCCGAGAGTATGCTGTGGGATAGCAGGTTATGGTTCTCATTCCTGTCAGACACAGTAAGCTGCAGGCAGCTTGGGAAGGACCCTTCAAGGTGGTAAGGAAGGTCAGTGATGCTAACAACACGGTAGAACTGCTAGGCAGGTGGCAGGGGCACAAATTGTACCAAGGTTTTATGATGAAGCCTTACCATGATAGGGAGGACCTGTTGCTGAGTATTTGCAGTAGATGGCAGGAGGAGTTGGAGGGGGGATCTGGTTACTGATCTCTTCAGTGAGTCTTGGATTGACACCTCACTGGAAGGGATAGCAATGTACCAGTGGCTATCCCCTACCCAGGTTCGAGAAATCTGAGTAGTGTTACAAGAGTTTGGGGACATGTTCACTGGGTGGCTACAGGACCCCAAAGCCCTATCAAGCAGACCCCTTAGAGGGTGCCTGTGTGAGTCAGACTCTAAGGGAAGAGATACAAGAAATGTTAGAACTGGGCGTAATCCAGGAGTGCTGCAGCCCCTGGGCCTCATCAGTGTTGCTGTTACCAAAGAAAGATGGCAGCACCAAGTTTTGTGTGGACTACAGAAAACTAAATAGTCACACATAGTCATATACTTACCCTATGCCTAGAACAGATGAAGCCTTAGAGCAGCTGGGTGGAGCTAAGTATCTGACTACTATTGATCTGATCAAAGGCTACTGGCAGGTGCCCTTGACTCTGACCATTAGAGAGAGATCAGCCTTTGTGACTCCTTTCAGATTATATGATTTCAAAAAGATGCCCTTTGAGATGAAAAATGCCCCAGCAACCTTCCAGAGGCTGGTAGATCATATCCTAGCATGAACAGGAAATTATGCCCTTCCTTACCTAGATGATATTGCCATTTACAGAAATTCCTGGCATGAGTACCTTTAGCATGTCAGTGAGGTCCTGGGCAGACTGCAAAGGGCAGGGATGACTATTAAGCTCAGTAAGTGTCAGATGGGTATGGCAGAGGTCTTCTACCTAGGACATTGAGTGGGGAGTGGTAAGATCTGGCCAGAACCTGCCGAAGTGGAAGCTATTCAGGGATGGCCTGCCCCTGTTATCAAAAAGCAGGTGAGGCCATTCTTGGGGATAGCAAGGTACTGTAGAAAATGTGTTCCCAATTATAGTAAAATAGCTGCTCCCATCACAGACCTGACAAGGAAAAAACAGGCCAGAATGTGAATCCCAGGCTGTGAGCAGGTATTCCAAAATCTTAAAGGGGGCTTTGGGAGGGCCCCCTGTATTAGCCAGTGCAGATTATAGCAAATAATTTGTTGTACAGGTGGATCCTTCAAACCATAGGGTGGGGACTTTACTCATCCAGGTTTCCTCAGAGGAAGAAGAGCACCCAGTGGTATATCTCAGCCATAGACTCCAACCTAGGGAGGCATGTTATACCATAGTATGGGCACTGCAGAAACTTCAACCCTAACTGTATGAAAGGAAATTCACTGTAGTTACAGACCACAATAGCTAGATGTAGTTTTGTAAAGCATTATGTGTCATTTGTGTATCAAACTGATTTGCACAGGTGCTTGTGTTGAAAATGTATTTGTAAAGTTGCTTGTGTTAAAAAATGTACCAACAATGGGTCCTGCTGGACAGAAAATATGACTCCTGTATGTCAGACTGTATAGTAACTATTGGAATGAACACATTGTAACAGAGGATAACAGAAGAGAAGAGGTTAATATCAGTCCAGCTAACTTTGAAAAATAGCTTGTAATTAAATTACTTGATATAAGCCAATAAGATTGCATCTCACAGGTTTCAATGCAGCCAGAGTCAAAAAAGTCTGTACTAGGAAGCCTTCTATATTGTCTTTAGCAGTAAACTAATTACTGCTCTGGAAGAGTGTAAGTTTGAAATTGTTTTATGACTTCCGGAAGCTGCAATAGATCTTAGCAAATCTCTATCTGTGTATATGATAACACATATGTATGATGACCAGATATATTTGATGTCATTCTGTAATCCAGGACTGAAAGGATGTTTAATACTGAATGAGACAGAAGCCTCAGGGCAGTCTGTTTTTTGGAACTTGACATAGAAGGATCTCTCACCCACTTCATCTTGCCTTGCTTTAGTAAGTAACCAGAGAATGGTAATTCTTTAGATCAGTCGGGAAAATATAATGAGATTGGTTAAGTACTGTTTTTCTGTATCTGTGTGAATCTATTCATCTGTGTTATTTTAATATTTCCTGTGATTAAAACTTTGGTGTTTATTGTAAATAGATATTTAGTATTTTCATGTCCTTTCATTATTAAATAAATATATCTAAACTTTTCATTGCAGCTAGTCCTTTAGAGAATATTTTAACATTTGAGAATACTTACATTTATTTGGTGACACTGTGGCCACTCTTGAAAGCCTTACTACATTGGTCAAACACTACCATTTATACTAATATTAATTTCACTCAGTATAACTGGGTACCCTTGTAATAGCCTTAGATTAGCTGGCTTTGGAGGGTCTGGTTACAGTATTTACCTTATAGTCTGGGCAGAGGGGCATAGCTAGCCAATCTGCACCAGCCTTTCCCAGGTGTGTGTGTGTGTGTGTGTGTGTGTGTGTGTGTGTGTGTGTGTGTGTGTGAAAATCCAGTCTCAAAGAGTGTGTGTGCATGTGTCAGCTGCTTGGAGCAGCAAAACAGAGCACTGGTTTTCAGAGTGGGTGTTGGAGGACTTGGCTTGGACACTCGGCTGTGGACTCAACTCTACAGCTGTACAAGTGGGGAGTCTAATTTCAGGCCTGGAGAGAGAGAGAGAAAGAGAGAGAGAGAAAAATCAAGGCCCCAGACTGAGTGTGTCCCCTGTGTGCTCTTAAGGTAAATTATGCTTAATGCAGAGAGCTGTATCTGGAAATACTCTGTATATCTACTTTTGTTCCAGGTAAACGTCCCTCACCTGTGTCAGTAGTGAGGATTCAGACTCCTTGATTACTGGCCTAGAAGAGGGATGTCACAATTGGTTCTTAAATTTTATTAGTGAACACACTGAAGTCAAAAGCTATGATACATGAATTCATAGAATTGACAGAAGTATAACAGTTTCTTTATATTTTGAAGGTAAATATTTCAGGCAGCTCAATGTGGTAGTTATGAAATTAGACTGTGTCCCTATATATGTTAATATTGTATGTTATGTTGGGAGAAACATGTTTTTTGAGTCTAAGCATTATAAATATTGTCAAACATATTACTGGTTCCTGGATGATATTTTTATTTTATTGGCAAGAGGAAAGTCTCTGTTCATGCATTTTTTTTCAAATCCATTAATACTAGTACTTCTTTTCTCAAAATTCACTTTTTATTCAAGTCTTAGTAATTGGGCGGCCACGGTGGTGCAGTGGTTAGCATTGCCGCCTCACAGGAGGTTCCTCTCGATCCTCCTCAGCTGGGCTGCTGCCTTGAGTCTGCATGTCCTCCTGTGGTGGTCCGTTTCCTCCGGTGCTCCGGCTCCTCCCACATCCCCCCCACATGCTGCAAGACATTGGACACTCTAAATTGGCCCCTAGGTGTGTGTGAGTGTGCTGTGTCTGTGTGTGGAAGGCTTGGGGCTGGCTGGTTCGACACTGTAAAACTCCACTGCATTTCAATGTCAAAGCGTACAAGGTGATCCAAACCCTGTGCTAAAAGAAAAAAAAGAAAGAGAAGAAGAAGATTCAAGTCTTAGTAATTAGAATTTTTAGACTTAACCATTGACAAAATACATTAATTGAGGTATTTAAGTCTGACATTTACTTAAAAGAAACTTTTCCTAATCCCTATCTTCATTTTACAAGTTGACATCCTTGTTACCAGAAGAGAAGCATTGTTAAATGGCAGACGACGTGTTTGTTGAAAATGCTGATGCTGACTTGGAGGTTGAGCTACAATTTTTTTTCACTTTGTTTTTAGATACAGGTTACCTTCCAGAACTACATACCAAAATTCAGAATGAGATTTGGTTAGGTAGAAACAATAATCTTTGTCCTATACTGGGGAACTCTCAGGTAATAGAAACAAACATGGCAATGAAAGAAATGTTTTAAAGAAGAAAAGGCTGACTATGGTTTTACCTTACATATTTGATGCACTGTATATTAGGAGTATTATTGATGAAGCATGGAATGCAACATTTCTCAATGAGATGAAAACAAACTTGGGTAATATGCCCAGTATTACATATAGCAGAGGTACTAATTTAAAAGGTTTATTTGAAAAACAAAACAACAGCAGGAATGTAAATACATGTACAGAGAGATATGGGATGTCAAAATATGAAACCTGTAAATATTGTAAATTCATACACAATGGTCCAACTATTGTAATTGAGGGTTTTAACTGAGTTATTGGTTGCCCAGGTATGTTTAATTGTGAGACTTCCAAGGTAGCTTAAGTGGCAAAATGTTTATCTTGCTCTTCATTTTATATAAGGAAGACTGAAAGAAGACCATGGGACAGAATATATGAACACTTGTAGGGTATCAAAGCACATAAGATATCTAATGCCCAATTTAGGCATACAAAGGAATGTCCCACTTTTAAAAGGTTTCTATTTTTTATAATTTATAAGGTAAACACTGGAAATAATGATGGAGCCTGGGAAATCAGGCTAGAATATAAAGAGTTACTATGGCAATTGCAATTAAATACTACTTTGAAGTCAGGACTGAAAGATAGTGTTTTTATTGCAAGTGTATTAAAATGAGGTCAGCTAAACTTTGAAGTCATCTCACCAGAAAGTCTTATTTATTCATTTGTTGGATTCATCATCTTTAATGTTTGAATTATTTACTTAATGATTTACTAAAATATTTACATACATGTACAAAATGATGGGAAAAGGATTTTTATGAATTGTGCTTCTGTAGGAAAGTATCTGAAAATGCTTGTATTTACAGTAAACTCTGTTAACCAGCATCTATGGGGATTAGTAGATGCCAGATAACTGTAGTTTCCAGTTGTTCGAGAGTTACTATTAAAAATAGGCCTGACGAATACTGTACCCTATACTATATATTTGGTATGACTTGTTCTCAGGTTGGGGAGATAGGAAATTTATTCCTATCTTCCTTTTTAAAACTCTAAAACTCTAAAAATGTAAGGTATATTTCTGCAGAGAGAAAACAGAGAGTACAACACATGAAAACTGTACTGTATTTCTTTGATTTTTTTGCCGGTTTCTTAAGAGTGCCACTTGCTTGAGTTCTGGTTAACTGAGAGTTTAATGTATTTGTTTTAATTAACTGTTGACTCATTTTGATTTGTTTAATCTAACTGATTAGTAAGGTAGGACTTGTATAAAATCCTGATGATGATGTTTTATGATTCTGATGAAGTCCAGTTTTATGAATGAAAGTGCTAAATCATTGGTTTTATTGGAATAAACTTCTTGTGAAGGCAGTTGGCGACTCTAGTCTATATTATTTTTGGTTTTAGTTTTTTTGTACATGGACATATCATGCTTTATGTGATTACATTTTGATATTTACTTTTAGGCCACAATATTGTAGTCTTTACATTGCTTTCTGTAAGTTATGCAAAGGTTCACTTTATGTTATTCTGGTGGCCAATAAGTCATTAAGGTAGGCATTTAGATCTTTTAACAAGTTTTATGTAGTTATCTTAAAATTAGGGGGTGCAGAAGTAACAGCAAATGGTTATCTGTTACTGGCAAACATCATTGAGTGCTTGTTATGTATTTCTTGGATTTATCATTGAGAAACAAACACGTGAAAAAACAAGATTGAGAATGCAGTTCCACCACAAATCATTACCACCAACTCTTCCACCCCTGGCAATGGCATCTCTTACTTGGTTTACAACTCTGCTGTAATCAAAAGACAAGCAGAACTGTTTCACTTTACAGCTGGGATAATAGGTGACACCCATTTATTAGACTTCACAAAACTGATTATATTAGAAGTTTGTCATCATCATCTTCTTTCGGCCGTTCCTGTTAGGGGTTGCCACAGCGGATCATCTGTTGATATTTCTTCCTGTCCTCTGCATCTTGCTCTGTCACACCAACCACCTGCATGTCTTCTCTCACCACATCCATAAACCTTATCTTAGGCCTTCCTCTTCTCCTGTTACCTGGTAGCTTCATCCTTAACATCTTTTTCCCAATATACTCAGCATCCCTCCTCAGCACATGTCCAAACCAATGTAATCTTGCCTCTCTGGCTTTGTCTCCAATCCTTCAAACCTGGGCTGACCCTCTAAAATACTTATTCATAATCCTGTCCACCCTCGTCACACCCAGTGCAAATCTTAACATCTTTAACTCTGCCACATCCAGCTCTAACTCCTGCCTTTTTGTCAATGCCACTGTCTCCAACCCATATAACATAGCTGGTCTCACTACCCTCTTGTAGACCTTCCCTTTCACTCTTACTGGTACTCGTCTGTCACAAATCACTCCTGACACTCTTCTCCACCCACTCCACCCTGCCTGTACTCTCTTCTTCACCTCTCTTCCACACTCACCATTACTCTGAACTGTTGATCCCAAGTATTTAAACTCATCCACCTTCGCCACCTCTACTCCTTGCATCCTCACCATTCCTCTATCCCTCCTCTCATTCATACACATATACTCTGTCTTAGTCCTGCTGACCTTCATTCCTCTTCTCTCTAGAGCATATCTCCATTATATTAGCGGTTTGTAATCTTTCCATTTTTTTTTCAGCTCTCTTTTATACTGCAAGTGCCAAAGGATGACACCTGCAGAACCTTGGAAAAAAACATTTAGGTTCAGCAAAATGACAAGTTTGATACAACTCATTGTGTTCTAGTTACTCTCAACAACTTTGCCATGCATTTCAAGTACTCCCTGTAGTAATTTTAACTCATTCCTTTTCAAGTTTCAAATCGGGTTTTGCAACTAGTTCCTCCCACAAAGAGTTGGAATTTCAACTTTCACATAATTTAGGCAACACTTTTCCTGTTTTGCATAACATACTGTAGCAATAAACTAGACAAATAATGACAAAGACTCCAGTATACATTTTAACTATTGTTGTTTTTGTTGGTTTCTTTGAAGCAATTTCTTAACAGGCACTACCATACCCATATCAGTGTTTTTATTTTGAAAAACAATGACAAAAGAAGGGGAAAACTCCTTGTTTCCTTTATTGCTTAATATTAAGTATGTTGGTAGTGCGTGTTCTTTAGATGCGTTCTTCTCATACTTTCACAATAACTATTGCTTTTAATTTTATTGTAGAACTGTGACTTGTTTGCTTTGTGTGTCCCACTGTCCCACAGTTATGGCATTGCTGCCCTTTATGATTGCAGTGTTGTGGTCTCTGTTTGCTATTATTACAACGATAACTTTTTGCCCTTTTGATTTGCTACTTGAATTTTATATACTGCAACAGCTGATACTTTATACTTCCTTATTAATTAATTATTATTTTTTTGTGGATCTCTGCCTGCAATTTCCATATTCAAAGCAACCTCAAAAACTCCTGGCAACATTCAGTTTGTCTGAGATAACAGCTGTCAATGACATGCTTTGCTATGAAGTCTACTAACAAATATTTATTTGTACTTCATCCAGGTTTATACAAAATTCAATGGCCACAATGTGTTGCTTCAACTCAGCTGCATACTGCATTACTTGCTAGTTACAATGAGTACACTGAAACCTTTCTTCTTTAATTTATTATTTAAGCTAAAATGTCCCTTTAACATTTCAGCAATTTGTTTGTAATACTTATTTTTGGTTTCAGTAGCTGAACCAAGCTATGTAGTAACCTATCTACAGCACATGTGGTATATATTAAAATTCATTAATATCAATGTTTGCATGTGCTTTCCACAAAATTATTATTTATGATTTAAAATTGTTCACTTCTCTTAATATATGGTAGCAATGACTCCACTACTAGCTTGAATTCATCAAGCTCATCTCAAATTATTTTTCTTCACAATGAATACTTTTTATACCACTTTTCTTTTTGGCACAGTGCACTGCCAAAAACGCATGAAGACACCATGTTTACTCTAAGTATCCTTTGTGAACTGATAACTACTATAACCCATGGTCAGTTTTATATGCCATACAGGTGTACTTTTATGGATGCCACAAACTGACACACAGTAAAACTGCTAGCATTAAATATACCATAGAGTTATTTCAAAACCCTTTCTATTATGAAATTACTGTTGTCAACCTATTTACACGGGCCATTTCTACTGGCAGGATTTGGTGAGTCTCTTTTCACTTCCCATAGAAATGCTAAGCAGCATTACTCTTAGCAACCTTGCTTTTCACACTGTCCTCATTTAATAATACTGTTCCTCTTCTTATACCTCTTTGGTCCATGAGATATCTCTAGAAAGATGTACCTGCCTTCTTCGGTGAATTGGGTATCCTTTCCTCTCTTTATAGTTTTGCTGTTCTTCTACATCAGATGAGCAATTATCTAAGTATTTCTTCTTCTGCACTCCCTTTTTTAGCCTGTTTTGGCTTACTTCATGTACTGTATTAAAAGATGCTTTAATTGCGACTATTTATTTTTTTAATAGCATTTTGTTCAACATAAAAGCTTATTGCTTCTGTTGTAACACCTTTGGTTTTTGTATATCCACAGTGATGTTCCATATGTTTTCAGTCCAAAATGATTTTATGGTAATCCAGTAGTAAGAGTCTGACTGGGAAGGTGCAGCAATAGGTAAGACAGTACTTTCCCAGTGGAATTTTACTTTCTTTGAGTATATTTGTTTTTTATTAATTATTTTCAGTCTTTACATACATTTTCCCATTGTATTGCTTTTTTGTTCCTTTATAGTTATTACCGTATTATAGTAGGCAAAACATGCCAGTCATTTAGGTAATAATAAAATGATATAAACTATATTAGAATTTCTTATAAATTTGGCTTCTAATGAAACAATTAAATATTAAGCATTATAAAATGTATTTCAATTACTATCATGATGTCTTCCAGTTTACTAATTAATTCAAGTTTTTTTTTTTAACTTTTTCTATAATCCACCATATATTTTAAAATCTATGTTATCAAGGGCCTACTTTATTTAAAGATTTCTATTTGGCGCTGCAATTATTTAAACATTAATATTGTTCAAGATTTATATTTCACACACAATATTTTTTGTATGAAAAGTAGGATAATAATCCTAAAAACAAGAATCTCCATGAATGTTCACGATTTAGTCATATAGAGACCTTCTGTTAAATCACAAGTCCTTTGAATGGCATTCTGATCCCAACGAGTCTTCATGAGTACACTGTGTCTTCATTTAAAGCACTGTTGGTATGAAACGCTCCAAACTGTATGCAACTATAGCAAAGGTCAGCAAAGCAAGGTTTCAAATAATTTCCTGGAAAAAAAAGTTAATTGCTGCTATTGTTACAGAAAAGCACAAAAATATTGACACAGATAAGTAAGATTACTAGGCTTTTCCACATAAGTAGTTCTAAATTACATTTCATAGTTTCTAAAACATAGTTTTTTTTTTCTATTTTTTTCTCTCATTTTATTCCTGAGACTTTCTTTTGTAAGCAATCATTTTAGGTCATCTTGTTCCATATACTTGGACAGCGCAGTGGTGCAGCGGTAGTATTGTTGCCTCACAGCAGGAAGTTCTCTGATTTGATTCTCAGCTGGAGTTCCTTCTGTGTAGAGTCTGCATGTCCTCCCTGTGTTCATGTGGGTTTTCGCCGGGTACTTTGTTTTTCTCCCATGTTACAAAGACATGAATCTGGTGCATTTCTTCACGGACTTCTGCTGAAAATTGGCTTTGTTCCAAGTCGGACTTTCCCGGTAAGCAAATGTTAAATAAATAAATAAATATAATCCATCATACATTCTGGAAAAAATGGTTACAGACATTTCTCCTCAATGTGCTCTCTTCCACCCCCACACATTATATTCCATCACCCATGCTCAGTATTATTAAATATCTTATATTGTTTGCCTTTTTTATGCATATCAAAATGTTTTTATTCATTTTATTTTCTACTTCCCTGAGCCAAGATGGCATGTTTCTATTACTCCCTAGTACAGGGTGCAAACCATTTCTGCTTTTTCCCCCACTACCCACCATCACTGACAATTGACTTTAAATATGTCCACTACCAACAATCACTACATCTAATGGGATCTACATAGCTCTGTCATTGGCTGAAGGCTTTCCCTTCATTCTTCTTTGTAGATTGAGGTTAGAGGCCTTCTTCAAGCCTCCATCCTGGCTATGTTTTTCTAGTTCCCTGATATATACAGTGAAGCCACCAAGGAAAGTACTTGCTCCCAAATTAACTCACAGAATGCAACAGCTCCGGTCTATACCAGTAATCCAGTAATTAACCAGCCCCCTCCTTGCAATGAAACGAGAATAGTGGCACTTCGTTTCTGTGCACCGGGGCAACCTACCTCTGCGTTTGGTCACCAGTGCACAAGAACCGCCATGCTTCTGTGCCTGTGTATCCCTGCTAAGCCTCTGAAATAGATGCTTATTTAATTTTACATATTTCTGCATCACTTAACATGAAGAATATACATGTTTTAGTTTCCAATTTCAGCAGCCATTTTATTCAGGTGCTATATCATTTATTTTGCACTGTTAATATCTGTTTCTGTCTACACTGCTTTTTAGTGGTGAGGCCACAGAGGTAATTGTGCTTTTAAAATCACTGCCTATGTACTCCAGTGTCCTGCCGGATGTCACCTTTCTTACACTGTTGACTATTACTACGTTTGGCAAAACTTAAATCAGTGTCTTGTTTTACAGTGTCACTACAACTAGTATAACTAAACCTGAAATCCTGATAACCTCAAACACAGTTTTTTTGGATGTTGTGTCACTTGGTGGTTATAGATAGGCTCGGTCTTAAAGTTTATTGTCTGTAAGTCATCAATTCTGTATAGAAAGTACATAAAAAGAATTCCGCATAATTCAATATTCCAAAGACTGGGGAAGCTATTGTACAACTGATATGACTGCATGTTTTAACTTGCCTGCTGATTTGCTAATGGATAATCTGTAACTAAAACTGCAAAGAGAACTTTTGCTGTCATAGTAAGCATGTGAATGTATTTACCCAAAGTATAAGGCACTGAAATGTCAGCAGTTCATTTAAATGTTTTCTTATATATATTTTCTGTATGCAACAGCTGAACTCTGACCCAGTTTGTCTGGGTTCAGTTAGTGACTCAGGTGATTGACAGAGGTACAAGAAGGGAGGGGCATGCCTGTTTTAGGGTTAGGGTGTTCATTGAGGACATTCCCTTAGGAGAGGCATAGTCTAATGAGAGGAGCTCCCCTCAGATGAGCCAACAAGCATGAAAGATGGGGCATGGAGTGGGTAGGGCATTTAAAGAGCCCCCAGGAGGAAAGTGGAAATGGCCAAGCCCACAGGGCACCCTTAGGATCCACAACTGGCCACATGAACATCAGACATAACTCTGGGAGGTGAGGCAGGAGACGAGCAGGTAGATCTAGTGTGTATGTGAGGCACTGGGGTCCAGGCCAGGAAATAATGATATCCCAAGGGGGGATTATAAGAAACACATGCATGCACTCATTTTATATATATATATATATATATATATATATATATATATATATATATATATATATATGTGTGTATAGGATCAAAGCTTATGTCATGTTGCTTGAGGTATGGATCGAAGCTCATGACATGTTGCTCGAGGTATGGGATCGAAGCTCATGACATGTTGCTCGAGGTATAGGATCAAAGCTTATGTCATGTTGCTCGACGTATGGGATCGAAGCATATGACATGTTGCTTGAGGTATAGGATCAAAGCTTATGTCATGTTGCTTGAGTTATAGGATCAAAGTTTATGTCATGTTGCTCGACGTATAGGATCAAAGCTTATGTCATGTTGCTCGAGATATAGGATCAAAGCTTATGACATGTTCCTTGAAGTATGGGATCGAAGCTTATGTCATGTTGTTCGAGGTATGGGATCAAAGGTTATATCATGTTGCTTGTGGTATGAGATCAAAGCTTATATCATGTTGCTCGAGGTATGGGATCGAAAGCTTATGACATATTGCTTGATGTATAGGATTAAAGCTTATGTTATGTTACTCGAGGTATGGGATCAAAGCTTATGTCATGTTGCTCGAAATATAGGACCAAAGCTTATGCCATGTTGCTCGAGGTATGGGATCGAAGCTTATAGGTTCATAGGTTCATAGGTGTGTACTATGCTAATGGCCCTGGAGCCTTTACTAGCCTAGCCCATAGGATTACCCCGGCATCGTGCCACCCGACCTTAGTTCCCAGTGCCTCTGTCATGTAGAGCCACTGGAGTGATCCCAGGGGTGAATTTTCTATTTCTCATCCACCCATCAAGATTTCTCTTGTAGAGGGCCAGTGAGGTGCTCTGTTTGACATGTATGGGAAGTCTATTCCATAGCATGGGTAGTCTCTGGGTTATGAACCTGTCCCTCCAGCACGTTCTGTTGATTATGGTAATGAGGTTGAGGTCTCTGGAGCATGTGGTGCGGAGGAATTGGGATTTCTTTAGATGTAGCATTTCTAAAAGAGCTGGTCAGACATGGCTTTGTAAGTCAAGCAGAAATCACCTCTGAGTAGGTGATATGGGACAGAGAATAGTTGGAGTTTTTTGAGTCTGTCCATATAGGACAATTGTTTAAGGCCTAGGATCCTCTTTTGTGAGGTACTTTTGTGGCCTCTCCAGTTGTTGTAGGTGTCTAGTGAGGTACATGCCAAATGAGGCATTGTACTCGATGATTGGCCTAATGAGGGAAGAGGAGAGGGAGACAATGACCTCTTTCTATATTGGTTGCAAAACCCTTAATGAGATCTGCCACATAGAAGGACTTTCTGACCACAGTGGCAATGTGGTGGTCGAAAGAGAGGCTGCTGTCAACCTGTGTTCCCAGATCACTTATAATGCCTTCTGTGTTCAGTGGACTACCATCAACGTAGTAATTCATGGGAACCGGGTTTTTCCCAAAGGGATGATGACACATTTTTTGCCATTGAGCTTAAGGCCATGGTTCTGACACCAGTCATTGGTCTCAGTGAGGCCTTTCTGTAGGATGTCAACATCAATGGGGAGTTAATAATAGCTCCTAACTTGCAATCGTCTGCGAACTTTGTCAGCCAGAGTCCCTTCGTGTTAGCATGGACTTCAGAGAAGTATATACCAAACAGGAGAGGACCCAGGACTGAAACCTGTGGGGACTCCACTAGTGACTGGTCGGCAGTCTGACTTGGAGTCAGCTACTTTCACACTGTGGGTTATATCTGTGAGCCAGTTTGCAACCCACCTAGTGATATAGGGGTTGATGCCTACTTTACTGAGTTTTTCTATGATTCCTGAGTGGGGAAAGGTATCAAAGGCCTTGGCCAGATCAAGGTAGGCTGTGTGAACCACTTTGCCTTCATCCACGGCTCTGGTGACTGACTCAAAAAAGTCGACCAAGTTGAGCAGGCATGATCTACCCTTCATAAAACCAAACTGTGTGGGATTCAGAATTTGGAGATTCCCTATATCCTTGTTTATTAGGCCCATGATGATGCATTCCATAGCTTTGCATATCAGACTCATTAGGCTAATGGCTCAAGGTATAGGATCAAAGCTTATGTCATGTTGCTCAAGGTATGGGATCGAAGCTTATGATATGTTGCTTGAGGTATGAGGCAAAGTCCTACATGTGATGGTGGCTTACTACCCCGCAAAAAAGTGCTTTCAGTAGTATTTTAGTGCTTTTAAAATGCAGTACATACCTAGATAACTGTTCTCAGTCTGTCAAATGGCTCAACTCCCTATCCTCCCCACTCCCAGTCAAATGTGGCATACCTCAGGGCTCAATACTGGGCCCCCTTCTCTTCAACATATTTACAACCAACTCCAC
Organism: Protopterus annectens; assembly: GCF_019279795.1. Lineage (NCBI taxonomy): Eukaryota > Metazoa > Chordata > Ceratodontiformes > Protopteridae > Protopterus > Protopterus annectens. The sequence continues at coordinate 793,640,550 of NC_056741.1, read as the reverse complement.
TTAGCAACCACAAAAGCCGATATAGTACAGTATGCGGATGACACTACCCTAATCTGCTCTGCACCCAATATCCATCTCCTACAAATCCAAGCCCAAGAATCCTTTTCAAGAATAGAAAACTGGCTAAACAATTCTCAGCTCATACCGAACCCTAAAAAAACAACTAGTGCTATTCCAGCCAATAAAGACTAATGACCCCACCTTCTCCATTCTCTCTGCCAATAAGACCCCCATAACACCAGTTTCTGAGGCCAAACTACTAGGTCTTACAATTGATCATCACCTTAAAAATACAGTAAAGGCATATCCCTAACCATCTCCAAAGTCCAGAAAAAAGCTAGGATGCCTCTATCGTGGCATAAAGTTCTTAACCTCCAGAGCTGCCATAACCAGAACTCATCTCTTATCAACACTATTCTATGCAACCCTAGTGTTAACAAATCTAAATAAAACTCACCTGAACAAACTTTCAACATGTTACAACAAAATAGCTAGGTTTGCAACCAAAGCTAAATCACGATTTCACCACTGCCAATCCCTACAAAAACTGCACTGGCTAGAATTTCCAAACTTACTTCATTTCCACAAGCTCAACTTAGCCCACCAAATCCTATATCACCATCATAAAAACTCTGCCCTAGTTTGCCTCCTAAACTTCTATAGCACCAACAGGGAACTAAGATCCAGTAACAAAGCCCTAATTGAAGTCATTCCATGTAAAAACAGCCCAGGGAATTCTCTATTCCCTAATGAAGTTGCAAAAGACATGGAACACCCTATCACCAGACCTCAGGCTACTAAACCACACTACCACATTCAAAAAACTCCTTAAATTGCACCTTTATGAAAAAACATACATGTATCTGTAATGATCATCCCTGAACCCACCACATACAAGGCTATCATTCATTTCCTGGCCCTGATGTACACTGTTCCACTGACTCTATGGTCTACCTAAGCAATTTTGTACATATGTAAATATCTAGTAAATCTGTTAATTACTATGAAGATTAATTGTATTGTATTGTATTCAATTGCATTTTACTCTGTACTTTTGTTAATCTTTTATTATCTACTTTCTACTCTCTGTAACTCTGTGGAAATTTTCTCCCCAGGACTCAGCTGAAAATGGACACCTGTTGTCCAGTCAGACTATCCGGGCAAACAAATGTTAAATAAACAAATAAATAAAATTGTGGACTTCAGTATGTGTATGACAAAAATGTGTTGCTTCAAGCTATGATTTATGCGTTGTGATTTCAAATGTAGAATTTGAAAGTTATGTTTCAAGAAGGCACAGAGAACCCACAGGGCATTACCCCCCACACCCCTTTTTCTATGAATGTTTTGAAAAGTTTCACTCTGGACTGGCAACCAAACCATTGACAGTGAATCACAAAAACTAAAGAAATATAACTGCTGATAAATCCAATGATACCACTTCAAATACCCAACTATGAAAAGCTCACTTCAGCTAATCTTTAGCAGCAAACACCAAATCTGGCAGGAGATAAATTAGAAAGCTCAAATAAAAAAGACTGAATGTCAGCACCTCAGTATCTGAATTTATTTATGCCACATTTTATTAAAGTAACCTCTAGATTATAATTTTGTTTCAGACAGAAAAGTATGAGGATTCCGATATGTGCATCACTATTAGCCAGTTTTACTAGTGCATGAACATGAAAGAAAAAAGACTAACAGATGTTAGTCAAGTTGTGATATTGTATACAATGAAGCCACATTGTAAAAAACATTGTAAACAAAGTATCTATACAGTGTATGCTGCAATGTATACATGCTTTACTCCATCTTCACAGAGGGCCAAGCCCCCTGCAATTCCCAATGCCATGCTTCTAGAATATTCTAACTCCAAGGCTGTGTAAACTGAGGTAAAAAGGAACTATTTGACTTTGATAAATAAAAAAGTCTCTTATATTAAGTGGCCTTAAAATCAGAATGTCTTAGTAGCAGGAGCAAAGGGATCTTACTTTGTGAAAAATAAATGTTTGTTAATAAATGCTTCCTTTCCTATTAGCTGTTATATAATTTAGGACACAAGCAGTTATTAATAAAGTGTCTTCATGGTGCCAGTGTATATTTATTTTATTTTATTTTTATTGCCGTTGTTGACTCGGAAAATCTGAATGGGTAGAAAAATTGAATGGCAGTGAAAAACTCTTTTTCAGTGGAGGCACAGGGAGAAAGGTTTCACAAAATACAGACAATCAGTAAAATACATAGATACCTACATACATAGTGTAATGAATCAATTGAGCTTACAATGAAGAAAACACAATAGTGGGAAAACAAAAGCACTGACATGATACATAAGAATAGTCAGCTTAAAAATTATATGTATTATCATTGTAACTATGGATAGGTTGTTTGTTACATTCTTTTTTATATAAAATAAGTGCTTGATTCCTTAATCTGAATAGGTTAAAATTAGTATAACAGCAGTATCAGTGACTCAACAGATAATACATGTGCCTTTGACGCCAAAAGATCAGAAGGCTGAAAATTCTGTTCTAACACCAGGTGCTTAGATCAATTTTAACCCAACACTGGGTGCTTGGTTTGATTTCTGGTTGATATTTTAAACTGAGGTCACATTTGCCTGCAAATGGTTGCAGTTAAAGAAAATGTCAAAAGATGCATGGCAATTTTCAAAAAATAAAGAAGTTCTTTATTGATAGTTAATTTAACATTATTCACACACACACACACACAAACACACACACACACACACACACACACACACATATATATATATATATATATATATATATATATATATATATATATATATATACACACACACACACACACACACACACACACACACACACACACACAAACATACACACACACACACACACACACACACACACACACACACTCACACATTCACACATTCAGACACAATTCTTTTACTTCTCAACTCCTACTATTGATGGTAAATTCAAAATGTTATCTTTTTTCAACACAGCTTTCAAATTCCACTGCTTATTAAATAATAATTCGGCACATCTTTCATTCCATAAAAAACTAACTTATAACAAAAATATTTCCCCCTGTTTTCTGCCCAAATTTCCCCTAGTCAGTAAGAATACCACACTGGGTTTCCCCTGAAAACAGGTCATGCGTAGTGGCACTAACTCAGTCAAGTGTAGCACTTGTTTTTAGTCATGCATATGGTACAGGATATACACATGAATGGCTAGGAAACACTGACTTAGAAGTTTTGTGTGTTCACAAATGTGCTGTGTAGAGTAAAGAAAGGATACATCTGATATATTACCAAAATCATTTGACATGATTTGAAAGAGCTCTTTTTTAGTAACTTGGTTATATGGCTGCAGCATTTTTGCTGTTGACATTTTTAGAGCTGACGCTTAGTTTTATGGTTTCGGTATTTTTGCTGCTGGCATCTTTATACCTGAAAATTCTATCATGAACCATTTTTCAGCACATTACAAATTGGACTAAATAGCACTAATTTGTGATTCACAAACAGACTCGTGTGGTGATTGTGACAAATCAATTAATTTAGTAACCACATTCGGTTGACAGCTTCCTAGCAATTTCTGTTATTTGCTGTTTGCTGTGCTAGTCTGTATATCCCACTCATCCCAACAGTCTGCATCTCCACAGCAACCAGATTCTTTATATTAATACTGTAGGCAGAAGCTGCATGGCACCTGTAGGAATCTTCTCCACTATTGATGTGACACAACTAAATCCAGATCTATTCATTAACTGCTATGGTTCTTTTGTCCTCTCTTCAATAACTATTTACATGTTTATCTACAACTCTGTTTTCTTTTTCTGAAATGTATGCTAAGTAGTTTGTTAAAGTAATCCCAGTTTTAGTAAACAGACTGAAATTGTAGAAATCCATTGCCTTACTGTGCTAGCATAAATTTTAGCCAAGGTCCTTAAAAAAGACAGCTGACTGCTGATGGCTGACACACTAGATAAGGTACTGACCCCAGGGCATTAAAACTACATGACGGTGCTACCATCTCTATTCTCAGCACTATGGATGGGGTGGAGGATGAGAGTCAGTCATTCTCCATTAATATAATGGCCCTTTGGATCTGTATCTTACTGAAGCATCAGCCCCCATCTGAAGGTTCATACACCCCCGTTATCTACAATAGTTCTTTGTGTGCAGATAACATTTCACTACATAAAAGTCTAAATAACATAAAAAGTGATGACACCATAAATCTAGTTGTGATGGACGCGCCCTGGCTCAGCAATCAAGGAGCCTCAATCCTTACCACTAACACCAGGGAGGGCATCTCATGTAAGAGGAAAGGATAACAAATACACACAGTAAAGTACAATTTCCCTTAAGTGCACACAGAGATCATAGTCAGTCTGGGGCTGGTTGCTCCCTTGCTCCCCAGGTCCCCAATAAGACTCCCCACTGGCACAGCTATAAGGTTCAGATCTCAGCCTAGCTGGCAAGCTAACCTCCAGTACCCTTTCTGTCCCACTAGTGCTTTGTATCCCTGCGCAGGTAGCTGACACACCACACACACTTTGAGATATGTATTTATACAACTTCACAGACACTCCTGGGAAAGGCTGACACACATTCTCCAGCTGTGACCCCTTACCCAGACTATACGGTAGTAATTACTGCCACCACCAGCTAATACTTATCAGCTACCTAAAGGCCTTTAAAAAGGCGTCCAGTTATTACTGTGCAATATTATTATCCAATTGGTAAGTGTGACTAATCAGTCTAAGGCTTATTAGAACGGTTTTGTACAATAAACTCTATAAATATACAATGTACTCTAGTGCTTAACTTAACTCTACACAAACCAGCCACAGGTATAAGTTTTTTAAAATATTTTATAATAAATAATTAAAACACAAGACAATACTATTACACCACAGTGCTATCTAAGAGTTCAGAGATCACACAGAAACTTAAAACAATACAGTAGGAACGTTCTGATATAACAGAAAAACACTTAAGTCTAATCTTTATAGTCCTAGCTATTTCTACAAGAAAACATACTTCTAAAGTAACTTAATTTCAAACAGCAAGGCAGTGCTGAGGTTGGATATCAAGATCAAAATGATTACAGTCTCTCTCTCTCTCTCTCTCTGCAATAGTTTTAAAAATCATTCAAACATTTCCGCTGATCCTCCCAGATTACATCATTTTGACACTTAGGTTTTCCCAGTATACACATTACATCATTTTGACACTTAGTCTGGAGTTCCCAGGCCAACAGGCTACATTATTTAACAATCTATCACCTGCTCAGGAAGCTACAACAATAAAAGACATTTCACATGTACACTCTAGTAATTATTTTTTTAAGTTAAAACAATAGAAATAATGTGTTCAGCTAGCCTCTTCAGCACCACTATCTAGATCAAAGGGTGTATAAGACATAATTTTAACTTTAAAAGAACAGATGTGAAATGCTTGGTTTAGTTTTCCTTACAGCAGATGGCAATGTTGCTACAATCTTGAAGTTCCCATTTTGCAGTGTTTTCTTTCATTTAAGAAATAAGCCTGCATTTTACATTTATATTTTCAAATGATAGAATTATGTATCAAATTCTATTTGACTAGGCTGGCAGCCTTCACCCCTTCTCTACCAGTCTTCACATCTCTCCCCCCTGGAGAACTCAAGCAAGTTTTTCAAGTGACCCTTGATAAATGCCACTTGAGAGGGTTAGGTCTATCTGAGGGTACCTCACCCCATTCCCTGTCTTGAGAACCCATCTGCATTGGCATTGCTACTCCCACTGCAGTGCTGCACTGACATATCATATGCTTGTAACCCCAGGCTCCATCTTAAAATTTGGCATTTTGCTGACTGGCTCTGTTTAACCATGTTAGAGGGTTGTGATCTGTCATTACAGTGAGTTTTCTTCCATACAGATAAGGCTGAAGTTTCTGCAGTGCCCACACTATGGCTAGACATTCCTTTTCTACAGCTGCATAGCATTCCTCCCTGGGTTTGAGCCTATGACTGAGATAAACCACTGGGTGCTCTTCCACTCTGAAGAAATCTGGCTAAGTACAGCTCCCACCCCATGGTTCGAAACCATCCACTTGCACAAAAAAATTCTTTGCTGTAATCTGGACTGGCTAACACAGGGGGTCCTCCCAATGCTTCTTTAAGCTTCTGGAATACCTGCTCACATGCTGGGGTCCACACTACCTTATCTGGTCTGTTCTTCCTTGTCAGGTCTGTCAGGGGAGCAGCTATGATATGATAACTGGGGAAGAAATTTCTGTAGTACCCCGCTGTCCCTAAGAATGCCCTTACCTGCTTTTTGGTAACAGGTGCAGGCCATGCCTGAATGGCTTCCACTTTGGCAGGTTCTGGCCTTATCTTACCACTTCCCACTCTATGTCCTAGGTAGGACACATCTGCCATACCCACCTGAAATTTGCTCGATTTAATGTTCAACCCTGCCCTCTGTAGTCTGTCCAGCACCTCCCTGACATGCTGAAGGTGCTCTTGCCAGGAATAGCTGTAGATGGCAATATCAACTAGATAAGCAAGGGCAAACACTCCTACTCCTGCTAGGATATTATCTACCAGCCTCTGGAAAGTTGATGGGGCATTCTCATCCCAAAGGCATCTTTGTGAATTCATACAAGCCAAAAGGAGTCACAAAGGCTGACTTCTCTCTAGCACTGGGAGTCAAGGGCACCTGCCAGTAACCCTTGGTAAGATCAATGGTTGTAAGATACTTAGCCCCACCCAGCTGCTCTAGCACCTCATCTGTCCTAGGCATGGGGTAAGCATCCGACTCTGTGTGGCTATTTAATTTCCTGTAGTCCACACAGAACCTGGTACTGCCATCCTTATTTTGGCACTAGCACCACTGGGGAGGCCCAGGGACTGCTGGACTCTTGAATCACCCCTAGTTCCAACAACTCCTGTACTTCTTCCCTCAGAGTCTGCTTGACTCTCTCAGTCACCCTATAAGGGACCTGCTTAATAGGCCTTTGGGGTCCTGTATCCACCTGCTGCTGCACCAGGTGGGTGCACCCTGGTTTTCCAGTGAACATGTCCCCAAATTCCTGCAACCCTGCTTGGATGTCTCGAACCTGGGTAGGGGATAGCTTCTGGGACATTGCTACCCCTACCACTGAGGTATCAGCCCGAGCCTCACTGAGGAGATGAGTCCCCAGATCTCCTACAGACTCCTTCTGAAATCCACTGCAAATGCTCAGCACAGGGGCCTCCCTATCATTATAAGGTTTCATCATGTTAACATGGTACAATTTGTGCCCCTGCCATCTGCCTAGCAGTTCCACCATGTAGCTAACATCAGTCACCTTTCTTACCACCTTGTAGGGTCCCCCCAAGCTGCTTGCAGCTTGTTGTGTCTGACAGGAATGAGAACCATTACCTGCTACCCCACAGCATACGCTCTAGCTCAAGCATTCCTGTTATACCACACCTTTTGTCTGCTGTTGAGCTTCTGCCAGGTTCTCCGGGGCCAAGCCCATGATTACCCCGAGCCTTGTCCTGAGGTTTAGGATGTATGCCACAACAGACTCCTTGTGAGACTCACACTCACTTACCCACTCATCTTAAATTAAATCTAGAGGTCCCCTCACCCTATGCCCATACAGCAACTCAAAGGGTGAAAAACCTGTGGATTCCTGGGGAACCTCTCTGCAAGCAAACAACAGATGGGGCAAATATTTGTCTCACTCCCTCTTAAACTGATCTGCAAATGCCTGTAACATGGACTTGATTGTATAGTTTAACCTCTCAACAAGACCATTAGTCTGGGGATGGTAGAGGGTGGTCTTCATGTGCTTCAGCCCTCAGGACTTCCACAGACAAGCCAGCAGGACTGACATGAAATTGGCACCTCGGTCAGTCAGTATTTCTTTTGGGAAACCTACCCTGCTGAAAATCTCTAACAAAGCATTTGCCACCTTCTCTGCCTCAATGGACGACAAAGCCACTGCCTCAGGGTATCATGTAGCATAATCCACTACCACTAGGATATACTTTTTCCCTGTGGAACTTGGGGTACTCAGAGGACCAACAATATCCATAGCTACCCTCCGAAATGACTCCTCAGTCACAGGCAAAGGCATCAAAGGAGCTCTCACCTTGCCTCCTGCCTTGCCTACCTTTTGGCACCACTCACAGGTCCTGCAGTACCCTGTTACATCTCTGGAAATTCCAGGCCAATAGAAGTTCTGCATAATATGCCTCTTTGTACGTTTTATGCCCATATTACCTTCAAAGGGAATATCATGGGTTATGGCTAGAAGCACCAGATGGTAGGCTCTAGGCACTACCAACTGCTGTACTCTCTCACCTTCTACCCCTCCCTCAGGGGTCCACTCTCTGTATAGTAACCCTTTGCCCCAGTATACAGATTCCCCCTTCCCTTGAGAATCAGGTGCCTCTCTAGCTACCTGTCTCAGGCCTTGCAATGTAGGGTCTGAGAGCTGAGCCTGTCTCAACTCTCTCCTTGTAACCCTTCCCAGCTCCCCTTCCACAGGAAGTCTGGCATCCTCTGGTGCCTCACTGTCAGCCTGGGTACTACTACTCACCTCTACCTTTGCAGTTACCCTGTCCAAGGGAACATCAGTACCCACAAGCAGTTGTGGCTCACCTTTAGTCTCACTGCTACAGCATAGCTCACTCCCTGAAGTAACCACCTCACCAGTCCTGGCTTCAAGTATGCAGTCTGTCTGAGTCTCCCCCAGGCTACCAGACCCACATGCTTGTCTCCTAGCCTCACTGCATGTAACTGCATAAGTACATGGCACTGCCTCATCCAAATCCTTCCCTCTCAGGACATCTGCAGGATGGAATTCCATACTCCTGTTGTCTCAAGACAACCTACTATTGGCATTTTGTCTTTCCACTTACTGGCTCCCTCACCTTTGGTTCCCCACCTTGCCTCTGTGGACACCTGTATGCCACATGGCCCCACTGGTTGCATTCAAAACATTTAACCCTAGATCCTCGACATGTACCTGGACTAGTGGCTTCCCCTGCTACTGGCAGATTCTGTTGGGGCAGTCTGTGCTGCCCACCATGGGTTTCTTTAGACCCATGAGCAGTACTGGGGGTCCCCTTCCTGTGTAGGGCTGCCCTGCTGGACAGGTATAAGTCTCCCTTCTTCCCCAACTCATCTGAAGTAGCACATTGTCTATCAGCTAACCAGATCCTCATGTCATCAGGCAAAGTGCTAAGGACTTGTTCCCTCACCAAAAGGTCTACCAGCCCTTCAAAAGGGGTGACCTGATATCCACTCAGCCAGCTATGAAAATAAGTGCTAATTTCAGCAACATATTCACATACATTTTCATCTGCTTTGCGTCTATGCTCACAAATCTTTTTCCTATACATTTCAGGTGTTAGCTTAAAACATTCTAAAAGACTTTTTTTACAGCAGTATAATCAAAACAGACAGAGTCAGGCATTTGTGATATATAAGTTACAGCTTTCCCATGGAGTAAGGGGGTCAGGAACCGTACCCAGAGCCTTTGGTCAACACTATACTGTTTACATACCCTCTCAAACATATGAATGAAACTATCAAAATTATCCCCCTCTTTAAATTGTGGAAGAAATTTACTGACCTGTTGTGCTTCTGGGGTCCAGTTACTCCCTTCCCCATTACCTCCATGACTCTGGCAAAGAGTCAGCATTTCTCTCTCATGCTTCCTCTGCCACTCTTTTTCTTCGGCTTCTATCTCCAAACGCCTGGCCTCCAACTTGTCTCTTTAGCTCCAGCTGGATTTTTAAGTCCACTGCAGAAAGGTTGAGCTGTCCATTCTACGAGGATATTGTATCTCCACTGCCAGTCTGATTGTCTTTCGCAAAAAGGTTCAGCCATCCATTCTCTGAGGATATTGTATCTCCACTGCCAGTCTGATTGTCCTCCTGGATGCTGTTTTCTGATGCAGCTGTAACCAAGGCTGCAATCAGGTCTGCCTTAGTCAGGTTTCCATGCAACAGTCCCCTAGCCTGGCACATCTCCACTGGCTGGTTCCTTGTCAGCTTTCCATACTCCTCTGCTGACATGCTGCCTGCTCACCCTGACTAATTAAGCTAACAAAATAAATAAAACAATTGTGATCTGAACTCTGAGTATTCACTGCATGGCTGTTTTAGGGTACAAAACACCTTCAGAGTTCACTGTACATAAGCTACGGGATTCACTCTCCCCACACCACTACAAGCCAGTTAGTATGTGAAGTGGATCCCACCACTACCACCACAATGTGACAGCTGTGCCCTAGCCCAGCAATCAAGGAGCCTAAGTCCTTACCACTAACACCAGGGAGGGCATCTCATATAAGAGGAAAGGATAACAAATACACACAGTAAAGTACAATTTCCCTTAAGTGCACACAGAGATCACAGTCAGTCTGGGGATTGTTGCTCCCTTGCTCCCCAGGTCCCCAATAAGACTCCCCACTGGCACAGCTATAGGGTCCAGATCTCAGCCTAGCTGGCAAGCTAACCTCCAGAGCCCTCTGTGTCCCACCAGTGCTTTGTGTCCCTGCCCAGGTAGCTGACACACCACACACACTTTGAGATAAGTATTTATACAACTTCACAGACACTCCTGGGAAAGGCTGACACACATTCTCCAGCTGTGCCCCTTTATCCAGACTATACAGTAGTAGTTACTGCCACCACCAGCTAATACTTATCAGCTACCCAAAGGCCCTTAAAAGGGTGTCCAATTATTACTGTGCATTATTCTTATTATCCAATTGGTAAGTGTGACTAATCAGTCTAAGGCTTATTAGAGTGGCTTTGTACAATAAACTGTATAAATATGCAATGTACTCTAGAGCTTAACTTAACTCTGCACAAACCAGCCACAGGTAAAAGGTTTTTAAAATATTTAATAATAAATAATTAAAATACAAGAGAATACTACTACACCACAGTGCTATCCAAGAGTTCGGAGATTACACAGAAAATTAAAACAATACTGTAGGAAAGTTCTGATATAACATAAAAACACTTAAGTCTAATCTTTATAGTCCTAGCTATTTCTACAAGAAAACATACTTCTAAAGTAACTTACTTTCATAGAGCAAGGCAGTGCTGAGGTTGGGATATCAAGATCAAAATGCTTACAGTCTCTCTCTCTGCAATCGTTTTTAAAATCACTCAAACATTTCTGCTGGGCCCTCCCAGATTACATCATTTTGACACTTAGGTTTTCCCAGTATACACATTAATTCATTTTGACACTTAGTCTGGAGTTCCCAGGCCAACAGGCTACATTATTTAACAATGTAATACCTGCTCAGGAAACAATAAAAGACATTTTGCATGTACACTGTAGTAATTATTCCCTAAGTTAAAACGATAGAAAGAATGTGTTCAGCTAGCCTCTTCAGCACCACTATCTAGATCAAAGGGTATACAAGACATAATTTTAACTTCAAAAGAACAGATGTGAAATGCTTGGCTTAGTTTTCCTTACAGCAGATGGCAATGTTGCTACAATCTTGAAGTTCACATTTTACAGTGTTTTCTTTCATTTAAGAAACAAGCCTGTACTTTACATTTATATTTACAAATGATAGAATTATGTATTAAATTTTATTTGACTAGGCAGGCAGCCTTCACCCCTTCTCTACCAGTCTTCACACTAGTTATACTAATCCTGATTATTTATTTTTAACTGGGCAAATGAACTTGCCCATGGACTATTTTCAGCCATGATATGAGCTATATGTCTGATACAAAATGGACATTTCAGACATGCAATTATAGATTGTTCCATGAAAAATGCATCATTTACAGCAGTTCATAATCCAGCTGTCAGCACAAATAAAACAGTAAACGACAATCACTACCAACAACACAACCACAACTTACCAATACTCAACCAAACTCCAGCTAAGCAGTTCTACACTATATATACCATCTACCTATGTTTAATGGAAAGGAAAGTTTCATGCAACAGATAAAGACCGTACTATTATTGCAAAAGAGTTCCTACCTGGCAGTTTCACATAATAAGCTACTATCCTGCCTCTCTGATCTCAGCACTAACAACCCCACTCTACTTTGGTTCAAAAGCTACATAGATAACCACCAACAGTACGTCAAGTGGGTTAACTCCCTACCTCCCCACTCCCAGTCTCCCTAAACATTCCACAAGGTTCAATACTCGGCCCCTTTCTTTTCAATATCTTCACAAACCAGCTATACTTAGCAACCTCTAAAGCCGATATAGTCCAATATGCCAATGACACAACCCTCATATGCTCTGCATCCAATATCTAACTTCTCCAACAAAAAGCCCAAGAAGCCTTCTCTGGCATAGAGAATTGGCTTAATAACTCACAACTGATATTAAATCCCAAGAAAACACAACTAATGCTATTCCACCCAACTAAAACCAATGACCTCACCTTCTCCATACTCTCAGCCAACAAGACCCAAATCACCCCTGTCTCAGAGGCTAAACTCCTAGGACTTACCATTGACCAGCATCTCATATTCAACAAACACATATCAACAACCATCTCTAAAGTCCACAAAAAGGTTAGGCTCCCTGTATTGATGTAAAAGGTACCTAACCTCCGAATCTCATATTGCAATAGCCAGAACCCACCTCCTATCTACTCTACTATATGCATCCCCAGTTCTAACAAACTTATACAAAACTGACTTGAATAAACTTTCCTCCTGCCACAATAAAATCACTAGATTTGCTACCAATGCCAAATCAAGATTCCACCATTGCAATTCCCTTCATTCTTTACACTAGCTAGAATTCCCTAACCTACTAAGGTACCGTCAACTCAACCTAGCTCACCAAATACTGTACTATCCCAGGAAAACCCCTGACCTGATAGGCATTCTAAACTTCTACAATTCTAATGGGCAACTACAGTCCAGCAACAAAGCCTTAATTGAAACCATCCCATGTAAAAACAACCCAGGAAATCCCTATTTGCCCATGGAATTGCTAGAATATGGAATAACCTTCCCCCTGACCTCAGATTACAAAACTGTACACCCTCTTTCAAGAACCTACTCAAAACATACCCCTACACCAACCATCTATACATCTGCAATGGACCCGCCTAAATCCTCACCCATATATTGTGGCATATTTCCCTCTGTCCCTGGTCAACACGTGTAATGTGCTCTAACAAAGCCTATATATATATATATATATATATATATATATATATATATATATATACACACACACACACACACACACATATATAATATATATATATATATATATATATATATATATATATATATATATATATATATATATATATATATATATATATATATATATATATATATATATATATATATATATATATATATAGGGGAAAACCTCACAACACTCTAACCATTTTCTCTGTCTATGCTCATTGTATATATATATATATATATATATATATATATATATATATTACATTATGTTATTTGTTTGTTCATCCCAAAATGGGCAATGTTCACATATGGTATATCACCTGCTGAAACTTCAACTACCTCTCACTGTAACCATGTCTTATTTTTCACTCTTAATTTCTACTGCATTAATTTTGTAATTGTATTTCTGTAATTTGTATGCTATTACTTTGTAATTGTATGGAGCTTTTCTCCCCAGGACTCACTCCGCTGAAAATGGACACTTGTTGTCCAGTTGGACTACCCTGGCTAACAAATGTTAAATAAATAAAATAAAATTTGGATACTGCTAGCTGATATTATAGTATCAGTTAATGCTGAATCGGTAGTCCCTATACTATCAAGAAATATATGTGCATACATTTACAAGTTAAGGTACACAGCTTTCACGTATTCAGATACAAAAAGTAAAGGGGATGCCTTAAAATGACTTGAGAGAAATATGCAACAATGTCGTAAGGCAGCCTGTTATCTCTTAAACAATTACACTTATTCTCACATGGCAGGTATGTCTTCAGTTTTTTTCTTAAAGCTGCTTAGATCCCTGCTTACTCGAATATTCCCTTGTAATAGCATTTCAAGTAGCTGGAACTGTTTTTGTGAAATGAATGATAATTTGTATGATGGTCTTCCTAACTACATCCCTTGTTTGCCTGAATATGGTTGTCTCTTGCAACCAGTTTATTTGTCAAATGTAGGTAGTGTTTGTAGTTTAAGGATACTTTATTCAACAGCATTGATGCCCTGACTGAAATTGGCATCCAATTTCATTTATTAAGGGTATGCAGTGGTAAGCAAGGTATATGGAACACATTTTTCTGTTTTCTGTAATTTGTGTAATGAAGTACATCAGGCTGACAATATGGTTAAATTGGATAAATTCTACTTTATAAAAGATCTAAAGATGATGCGCTCGGGCTCGCTCCGCACCCCTCCCTGCCCCCAAATTCCACCTGCCCCCACTACGTCTAGCTTTATAGATACAAAACACACCCCCTCTAATCAGATCAAATCAGGATTCCAGCTCTCTTTTGGTATCTGCCCACCTCTATTACCCAGCATATCCTCTACATAACCCATCTGGTCCAATCTGCAATTCACTGCTTAATTTAACCCAGCCCATCACCCCTCCCCCTAGATTCTGGCCTTCCATCTATACTATACTAAAGACACTATAACTAATTGTATTACCTAAGCAGCAACGATGCCACCCTGCAAAACAATATTTCCACTCTCTCTGTTAACCCTTTTGTTAATTGCATATCTCCTCTCCATTTATGAAAATCAGCCTTACCTTGGTTATCACTACCCAAAATTTCAAACTTCTCCAGATGGGTCAAATATAACAGCCCACCTACTAGGACCTCTCATACCCAAATCCATATCCACAATAATACAGCATCCTATCCAACCTAAATACATAAGCTCAAAATATAAGCATTACCAAAGACTCATATACAAATTCCTGAAACTAATCACTAGCCTTCACAATAATCTTACTATGGATGGTGATATTCACCCTAACCCTGGTCCTTCTGCCCCAGATAGCTCAACCTCATACTATTATAACCCTTCCAACACACCTTCTATCACAAGGTCCCCCAACTCCCTCGTCATTTGCCACCTGAATATTAGGAGTATAAACAATAAAATACATAATCTACATGCCCTCCTACAAATTCAATCCCCTGATATACTGTGTCTTACTGAAACATGGCTAAAACCTGGAACCTCTGATAATGAAATCCTACCCCCAGGGTATAATGTACTTAGGTATGACCGTGCAACTAGGAAAGGGTGGGTGTTGCTGTCCTCTTCAAATCCACCCTAAATGTAACCTTAGACCCCATTCAACCACCCCAGATCAATACAGCTGAAATACTCTCTACCAAGCTACATATTAACAAAAATAAAAGCATGAACATTATCTGTTCATACATTCCCCCAGGAAATAACATTAACACTCTAAAGGATACCCTCCATTGGTTAACTGACAACTACCCTCAAGAAACCATAGTCCTTGGAGATTTTAACATTGACTGGAACACCTGCTGCTCACAGTCTCCCACCACTCATGTAAATCTGTATGGTTTTACACAGGTCATATCCACCCCAACCAGATTAGGAAAACATAACCAAAAAGACAGTATACTAGATTGGATAATTATCAATAGCCACCCCCAAATGTATTCATCAGGGACCATCCCTGATGACCTCAGTGATCACTTTATCACTTTTATTTGAAAACACAAATCCCACAACTCTCATCAGCCCATCTATAGAACCATACGTAATAATAAAAAACTCAACTTCAGATTTTTACAGGACGAACTTAAATCATGCAAATGGTCTGGCCTAAAATATCTGTCCCTTGATGATGCTGTAGCCTACTTTAACAATAAATTTCTCTCCATCCTAGATTCTCATGCGCCTGCTCGTTCCACTAGGATTAAAACTAAAGTTGCCCCATGGCTCTCTAAAGATAGTAAATCAAAAATCACAATCAGGCATAAAGCCTGGGCTACCTGGTGTGCCACAAAAATCCCTATAGATCAAATCAAATTTCGGCAAATAAGAAACGAGACTAAAAAATCCATTTTACTGGATAAAAGAAACTATTATATAAATCTCCAGAATAGAAACCAAAATAATCCTCAAAGATTCTGGGCAGGTATAAACAAATTACTACACCCAGGTCAAACCACCACTCCACTTCCATCAGCGTCAACTGATAGTTTGCCACAGAATGTTGCAAACACCTTTAATAGTTTCTTTACGGGAACCATCCAAGCCCTAGCCAGCCAATTACCTTTGAACCCTACTAGCACTCAGGACATCAATCCCAATTCCTAGCCTTCCTTTAGTTTCCAACCTATCTCTACCTCTTTCATTTGCAATCTAATCAAAAAACTAAAACCTACCACCCTAGCTGCTGACCTTCTCCCTGCTGAATATTTACAAAAAGTCGCAGATAGTATAGCATTCCCATCAGCATTCTAATCAATCGGTCCATAGCTGAAGCCAAAGTCCCCTCCATATGGAAAATATCTTGTGTTATACCTCTCCATAAAGGTGGTTGCTCTACCGAACTATCAAACTATAGGCCCATAGCCATCTTGTCACCACTGGCTAAGATCCTGGAAAAATGCTCCCACAAACAACTCCTGTACTTCCTAACCCAGAACAATCTACTGGCTAAATCTCAGCATGGCTTTAGACCACATCATAGTACCACCACAGCCCTCCTCTCCTTCACTAATGATATTTATCATAACAGAAACAACAACAAGCTCTCCTCAGCTCTATTCTTGGATCTTTCCAAAGCGTTTGATATGGTTAACCACCAGCTGTTAATCCACACTCTGACTAATATATCCCTAGGTCACCACTCCCTTCAATGGTTCCAATCCTATCTACATAGTAGACAACAAGCAGTACTATGGCAAAATAATCTATCTAACCTTCTTCCTAACACCCTAGGTGTCCCCCAAGGGTCTATCCTGGGTCCACTACTATTCTCCATATTTATCAATGATCTCTACACTGTCATCCCAAATGCCAATTGCATTCAGTATGCAGATGACTCTACGATTATCTGCACTGGTACCACCAAGGATGAGCTACAGGCTAATACTCAGTTAACTTTCAACCTGGTTGAAAGTTGGCTTGCAGGCCGATGTCTCCTTCTAAACCCCTATAAAACTAAACTGCTATTTTTCTCTCCCACGCATAAATCCCCGGTGATATCCTTCTCCATTACCTCTAAAAATGGCACTATCATCACCCCAGATGTCCACACAAAACTACTTGGGGTAATTGTAGACAACAATCTTAAATTTGATGCCCATGTAAATAAAGTGATAAAAACCACTAATAAAAAACTGGGCTCACTGTATAGAATAAAATCATTCCTTACCCCACCTGATAGAACTGCTATTGCCCGATCCCACCTCCTCTCCACCCTCTTCTATGCCTCTCCTATACTTGCCAACTTAAACAAAATGGAACTTAATAGACTCTCAGCCTGCTATAACAGCATAGCTAGATTTGCCACTGGGCTGCCCTACAGAACACATCACTGTATACACCTAAAAAATCTAGGCTTGCTAGAGCTATCTAGACAGATTCAGTATAACCAACTTATTATAGCTTTCAAAGTTCTTAACCAACCTCATAATACCCCTGTGTTAAGATATATCATCAAACCTCATACCAACCAAAGATCACTTAGATCATCCAATAAAATTGTAGTGCAAGCCACTATAGCTAACAACTTAGCCGGGAACTTCACATTTGCCAACTCGGTAGGCAAAGCTTGGAACTCACTACCCCCGGACATCACAACAAACACTGCCCTTTCTAAATTTAAGACAGACCTCAGGGAGTACTTCATGACTCAGTGGCTTTGTCCCTGTGCCAGGCCTGATTAAATACATGGTAACACTTGTACACCTGTATCAGATTAACAATTGCTTTTGTAAATAATAGTCAATTCAATGCTACTGTGTTATAATAAGCTGTCCAGATGTAAAGCATCCTATTTCAGTGTTAACTTGACTGTTTGTTATCTATGCACTTTAGAGTGTTGTATATAAGTTTCCTTCTCTGTATTACTTCCTTTGGAGCTTTTCTCCCCGGGCCTTCACTGAAAATGGACATGTATCCAGTTGGACTATCCCGGTCAACAAATGTAAAATAAATAAATAAAATAAATAAATAATTTGTTGACCTGAGCTTCTGTGTGATTAACAAAAGACAACACTAATCCAGTATTATTCCTAAATATTTTGGTGAGTTGTGTAAGGTTGGGATGTCCCAGTGGAGCTTTAACAGTAATGCTGTGAAAGTTAATCATTTGAAGTATACCAAACACCATAACAATAGTTTTTGGTATGTTAACTCCATTTGTTGGTAGTTAACCCGTTTCATATTTGTATAAACCTTCTTGTAATAATTCAGCAAGGGGGGTTTTATTTTAGATGGCCTGGTCAGAGCAATGACTGAATGTCATCAGCAAAATGAAGAAATTTTAACAGTGATAGTTCCCCAAGATAAACAATTTTTATAAAAACCCAAAACAATAGTGACCCCAGCACTGATCCTTGTGAAGCACTTGGTTATAGAAGCAGTTTCTGATTGCATTGTAAACCCAAGTATTCTAAATGTTCTACTAGTAGAGTAATCTGCAAAACATTATTACAGTTTATGAGAAAAGCACAGCCTGCTATTTTTCACAATAGTAATACCTGATCTACAGTTTGAAAAGTTCATTTTAACTACAGAAAAATAGCTTCAGTAAGTGGGCAGTCATATGCATTTCAGCATATCTGATCAGTTAATGAGTATATTGCTTCCATGTACTACTATCTATATAAAATGCATGCTGTTTGCCAGTTGTTGTTTGTCTTTTCGGCTTTTCCCGGTTAGGGGTCACCACAGCGGAACTCCAGTCCACTAATGATTGACAGTAGATTTTTATGGTCCCAAGGTGCCAGCCCAACACCCAACCTTCAGCGAAGGCATGCCCATTCACGCATGTCTTTCGGAGGCCACTCGACCACGGGGAGGATATGCAGACTCCACACAGAAGGTACTCCAGCCGAGAATCGAACAGGAGAACCTCTTGCTGTGAGGCAACAACGCCACTGCTGAACCACCTCGGCTTGACAGTAAATAGTGTAAAATATGCTCATCTATTTAATCTTTTCCAGAATTTTTGCTATTAGACATAGGCTAGCTATTGGGCAGAAGTCAGAACATTATATGCGAGAAGGTACCTAGCATAAGGCAATATTAACGTCCATTTAAAACTATGTGGTATGGTCTTTGAAGTGAAGGTAAAATTAAAAATAAATTATTGGTTTGCATAATATGCCTCTTCCTAGCTTCAAGTTAAATAAGATGGGATTGTATGAAAGTCAGAACCGTAACTGCAGTCTAACTTTTCAAGAAGGTCTGAAACTTTATTTTGTAGTTTTCTGGCAAAAAATTGGGTGCAAAATATTTATATTCTGATGTGGTTGGTGTAGTGGTGGTTATACCATCAAACAGGAATTGGTTTGGTTGTTGTGGATAGGCTACACTGTCTTTAACTTTATTTATTATATGACTTGTCAGTAATTAGGCAGAGGACATTCTTGGAAATATTTTATCTGTACTTAATGGTTTACCAGCCTTTCAGAATTAACTTTGATTTCCATTATGTGTTATCTTTCCTGCCGGATGTTGTGCTGTAGCACAAACAGACTACTTACATATGTGAAGAAGTATGCTCTTGGCTGTAAATTTAGGGTACAGCTGACAATGTTTATCATTCATAAGTAGTACTCCTTCCCTTGTCTTGTCCAGAATATTGTCTGTAAACAATGTGCAGCTTTGTTCTCTGTTGTGGGGTATGCGGGATGACTCTAAGCCATGTCTCAGTTCTGCAAGTATGTTGGATTTTACTGTTACTGCCCATGGTTCAGTCTGTGTCCATTTGTTATTTAGGCTATGTGCATTTAAATAAGTGAGGAACAGACCTGCATGTAGACATCGTCAATGTGCCTGAGTTGTTTGTCATCCTGGATTTAATTCTATATCCCCTGACTGAATGATTAGTATAGTAGTTCATATACAGAGAACTCTGTGCTTCTTAATTAACCTGCAGTTTATAGAAGTTTAATTCTGTGGCAAAACAGTATGATTACTGGAAACAGGTTGGGCTTCAGCTCAAAAAATGACAGTGATTCTGTCTGATGTTCTTGGTGAGATTAAATACCCATAGTTATGCATTATTGTAGTGGTCACTCTCATATGTCTTGGTGTGATATGGCTCACCTGACCAGATATAATCCCACCATATGCAGACTTATGAACTGCATACTTGTGGCATATTACAGAACTAAAACATTGTCACACTAAGGAATTCACCACTATTCATAAATATAAAGGCATTTAATCTTAACCAGGTTTTCATTACTGAACCAAACTAGACAGAAGTTCCAGCTTGTGAATGGGCCTCACCTTTTCATATTTAGAAAATAATTTATTTGCTATTAGTTTTATGTCTATGAATTTTACAAAAAGCTAGGTTAACTACAGTCACTGACTTTTCATGAAACTGCCCTTGCAGCAGCCCACAATCCCACAATGGCAGACGGGGTAAATCACTTAATAGTAACAGATTTCTTATTGTTGCTTATAAAAAGATACCACCCCAAACTACTGAACACTGTAGATTGGGTAGAGTTGTTCTGGAATTTTTCATTATGTCTGTATAATAATGCTATCTGTTATTCACTTTTCTATTAGTTTCTGTGTAATGTCCTGGACTAGCTCATCTAACTTGAACATTTAACTGCATGGTGTGCGCTCCGTCTTTCTATATGTGCTGGCTTATGAGTAACATTGTTGCAACCTATTATTTTACCAAAATTTCCAAAAGGATTACTTGTTTGCATTCCGTGTTCTTGCAATTTCAGTCTTCTGCCTTTGTGTCTACTGCTTCTACAATTTGTGAAGCTTTGTAGTTTTTAATTACCTTACCAGGCATTGAATAAGAGGTTCAGAAATGGCAGGTCAGCATTTACAGTTGTGTTGTCATCCCCTTACCAGTGGTAACTAAAATTAAAAGTATTTGTGGCTTTATTTCTACAATGGGAGTCAGTGCCAAACAGTAATCCAGCACAACAAAGCATGTCTTACACATGACATTGTCATATCTTGGGTGTGTATGGTACTCTGATTTGCCTCATGCCTCTCAAAGTCTCTTACAGTGTGATAATATACTGTGATAAACACAAACATTGTATGTAATTCTTTCACTGCACAATAAACATCACGTGATAATCTCATCGCCAAAACATATAATTTAAGTTTTAAAATATTAAATAAGCATTTTACTGTTATGGAGGCAAGCAAGACAATTATACTGACCTTTGCTTTAAAGGTGTGTTCTAAAGTGATGTCATTAGTATAGCCAGTCCTTTTTATCCTTTTACATACCTGCATTTTTGAAGTGTCTTGTTGGGAAAGCATTGGAAGATAATATATACAGCATTGCCCAAACAACAGCACAATATAAAGAGATCCACGTTTGTTTAAAGGGAAGAGTTTGTGTGGTATACATTTTACTAATTACTGTGGATTTATAGGGCACATTTTCCTTCTGCTGGTTGCTGAGTCATAAGTGACATTCTTTTGAACAGATATTGTCATTTTGCAGGCATCAGTGTTTCCACGAACAGCTGTGTTATTTTTCTGACTCATTTGCCATGGATACACTTTGTTTCTAGAGAACACTGGGTAGATGTTATGACAGCAGGGAGGAGATTTTAGTCCAGACAGCATAATATACTTGAGCAAACCCAGAATCAGAAGGCTTTGGAAGGATATGATCCTCAAGATGTGCATCATTTATCATATTTTAACTTATAAATATTATTGTGCCCTGCCCTTCTTACAGGTGGAATAAAGATATTTTAGGGACTACCATTAAATAAGTTTCTTCAAATTACTAATGTCAGCCTTACCCATAAAAAATAATAAAAATTTTAATTGAGTTCTGCTAATGATTTTGCCCTCTTTTTTTGTAGCTCCTTCTAATTTTCAGCAAAACTGGTTCACGGCAAGTCATTGTTGATGGTCATTTTACCCAGGTAACAGAGATCCTATGTAAAGGTATTAATAAGCAACTTATTTTGCTGCCATTTTAGATCAGTTAAATACTACTTACAATTCAAGCTCTAAAATTAGTGGAATTTAAAGAATGAAATGTAATGTACGCCACTCCATTTTGTGAAATCATATTTTGGTACTTTAAGAAATATATCAAAAATATTGCTTTGACTTAACTTATAAACTGAACTGAGGTCTATTGTTAGTTAAATAATGAAACTGTATCACTGTATGATTTCCAGCACACATTTTGTCCTGTCTCCCTGTGTGTATGGTAATGGATCAAACCATTCAAGCAGTCATTAGTGAATATAAGTAAAAAAATTTAAAACAAAATGCCAAAATATGGTTTCATTCTGTCACTGACTAATTCTTTTCTGTGATGCGCACTACATCTATTCAGGGTATCAACAGTTAAAGCCCATCCTGGAACTCAAGGAGCATAAGGCAGAAGGCTAAACCTACATGGGATACTAGTCCATCTCAGGACCCCCTCCAACACACACAAACATACACACTGTACCTCACATCTACCTGCATAACATACCAGGGACTCTACTCCCACAAACGAAACAGCAGATGTCTACTTACCCTTTCACCAACGAGATATGGCGTGCATTACATTTCCTAACCCCATTGCTAACTAATAAAGTCATCACAAGTGGGAAAAATAAACATCTGTCCAGTGCTTTGGCAAACTCCTGTGTACACGTTTAGTTTGTTCAACTGCTATGTTCGCAATATGTGACAGGCAAATCAGGCACTTCTGTTTCAGCAAATGTCAATTTGATAAACTAACTTAATGTTGATGCCAACAGAAAAAAACAAATATAGATACAAAACCGGTGCATATACTGTTTATAATAATATTCTGAAAAAAGAGTTGCTGGGGTTGTGTCGTTTCTTCCTTCTTTTTTGTATTTGAGAACTCATGTCTCCATACTTTTGGTAGCAGATAGGTTACATGGTATAAAATAATGCCACAGAGGCTAGTAGTCCATAGAATAATACGGCTTTATTAATAGAAAGAAAACACTAACACATGTTCTTTTTGTATACACAGGTGAAGTAAGAAAAAAATATAAAAACTAAACACCAGCTCCTCGGATCAATGAAGGCAGTCCTCCAAATAAAGTGGATACCACCAATAGTTCCAAAAAAGGTTTGAAACAAAAGTAATCCAAAAGTCTTTATTCACAAACAACTGTACAACCAGGATTGAGCGGTTTCGTCTCCACTCCGGAGACCTCATCAGAATCAATAATAGGATGTTCACACCACATACTTATACCTCTGCCAATTACAATAATTAGCATCAATAAACTAATTAATTAAACGTAAGTTAAACGTAAATCAATTCACTATCTTAAAGATGTATTACATAAAAATATCCTACTTCCGAAGTATATAAAGGTATATGAACACCATATTGTATAAAATACTGTATCATGTGTGTAAGCAATATATAACAGTTAGTACCTCCTCATAATGTTGCTAAACATATAAAAATGCATATAACAAGTGCATATAAAAACAATGCATCTAAGTACCCATGCATATAGCTGCATGAAGACTATATAAAGACATATAAAAACATATAAAATATTGTAAAGAGCATATAAAAGCATTTAAAACTCAATGTACCATATAGGGATCTATAAGTAAGTAAATATGTTGAATGTTCCTAATGTATAATGTATGTAATATATAATGTAAATGAAGTGTGACTGAACTTTGTAAATGTAAATATAAATATTGAATAGAAATTACCATATAAATAAAAAATAATAATAACTAGACATAATAAATAGTAGGATGTATAAATAAAGATAAAAGTACAAAATTCATGATGTCTGTACAACAAGTCTATTGTATCAAAAAGATATATTGTTGTATATATTCTACATTGCCCACCTGATCATGAAGAGATTCACATCCAGATCTAGTGAGGTCATTGTTCCCCTGTACTCTTCACTTATCAGACCAATGATCGAGTACAATGCCCCATTCGGGATGTATCTCACCCGACATCTGCAGCAATTGGAGAGACCCCAAAAGTTCCTCACCAAAAGGATAAAGGGACTCCAAAATCTGTCATATGCTGCCAGATTGAAGAAACTCCAGCTCTATTCAGTCGCATACCGTCTGCTCAGAGGTGACATGTGCCTGACATACAAGGCCATGTCCAACCCGGAATTAATGGACATGCTCCACCTCAAAAAATCCAAATCCACCAAAACCACTAGAGCAAGCGACTTAAACCTTAGCACGGATATAAATAGGATGTGCTGGAGGGATAGATTTATCACTCAGAGACTCCCTATGCTGTGGAATAAAATCCCGGTCCATGTGAGGCAGAGCACCTCGCTGGCTCTGTTCAAGACAAATCTTGACCTGTGGATGGGAGATCGTAGGTTTACCCCGGGAATCATCTCTGTGTCACTGCTGGACAGAGGCACAACAAACTAATGGGCACAGTATTTTTTCATATAAGGGGTGGTGTAAGCCACAAAAATTTGTGCTAGGCTTATAAATGCCTTAGGGCAGATAGCCTAGTATAAACCTATGAACCTATGAACCTATATATACGATGTAACATAACAATATATATATATATATATATATATATATATATATATATATATATACATAGTGAAATAGTTTATAATATGTGTATGTATTTGTACAGTTATTGTTTGTTATATGCTTTTTTAGGGTCTTGAGACAATAATTTTAAAGTTGGTGTGATAGATATGTTGTCATTGAGACCCTTCCCACTACATGCATCCAATTTTAACTGCCACACCATTTCCCTGTATCCAAGTTTTGTTTCCCAATCGCCTCCTCTATCAAGGGGTTCCACTACCTCCAACACCCAGAATTTGAAATTGGCATCAACACAAGTAAGTGAGTATCTATATAGTGCCTTATTCTCATTTTTGCGGTTGATGTCCCTCGTGTGTTCATAAATTCGCCTCCTTAAATGTGGCAGAGATAGAACCCACATGGTCAGAATCGCAGGTGCCATGTCCGAATCCAAACCAGTTACAAGTGGCGTCCCACAGGGCTCAGTTCTGGGACCTCTCTTGTTCGGTATATACTTCTCTGAGGTTCAGGCTAACACGGGGGGATTATGGCTGACAAAGTTCGCAGATGACTGCAAACTGGGGGCCATAATCGAATCTCCAGCTGACACAAGCAACCTCCAAAAGGGTCTCACAGAGACGGATGCTTGGTGCTAGAACCATGGCCTCAAGCTAAATGCCAAAAAGTGCATGGTCATCCCCTTTGGGAAAAACAAGGTGCCCACAAATTACCACATAGGTGCTAATCCATTAAGTATGGAAGAAGTAATTAGAGATTTGGGGACCAACGTAGATAGTAATCTCTCCTTTGATAATCACATTGCCAAAGTGGTTAGAAAGACCTTCTATATAGTCCACCTTATCACGAAAGGGTTCGCATCTAGATCAAGAGAGGTCATTGTGCCCCTCTACTCGTCACTCATCAGGCCCATAATTGAATACAATGCCCCTTTTGGGATGTACCTTACCTGACACCTGCAGCAACTGGAGAGACCCCAAAAGTACCTCACCAAGAGGATCATGGGCTACAAACAGATGTCCTATGCAGCTCGACTAAAGAAACTCCAACTCTACTCAGTTGCTTACCACCTACTCAGAGGCGATCTATGCCTGACGTACAAAGCCATGTCAAACCCAGAATTAATGGACATGCTCCACCTCAAAAAATCCAAGTCCCTTAGAGCTACATGCTCCAGGGACCTAAACCTCAGCAAAAAAATAAATAGGACATGCTGGAGGGATAGATTAATTTCCCAGAGGCTCCCCTCACTCTGGAATAGAATCCCAATTCATGTTAGACATAGCCCCTTGCTGACCCTCTTCAAGCGAAATTTAGACGCGTGGATGGGAAATCGCAAATTCACCCCTGGGATCTCTCCTGTGTCCCTGCTAGACAGAGGCACAGTAAACTAATCTTAAAAGGGTACCTTCTGTGACCTACTTTACAGAGGCACAGTAGGCTAATCTAATAGGGAGGCGGAAGCCAAATACACTCTGGCTAGGCTTATAAATGCCCTAGGGCAGATAGCCTAGTATCTACCTATGAACCTATGAACCTATTATATAGGACTTTATTTTGGGTCATCTACAAAGTGTTGAAAGAGTTGGAGTGAGGATAACATATGGTTATCTATTGTCTTTGAAACAATTACATTTAGATTACTCATACAGCTGGAATGTTAGTGGCTTAAAAATCATAGGATGAGAACTGCTACACTATTTTAAATTTCAACCTCCAGCTAAAAATCTCCAGTTTTAGGCCTACTAGATGGCTGTGAGCCCTAAATACATCATCTGCATTGTGGTGGGTCAAGCCTGATCAATGTTTTACAGTAAACATGAGTGGTCGTAAAGAGACCACCCACCTACAAAAGTTGAGTATTCACATCCTGTTGCTTATGTACCCACATTAGGCGAGAATGGTCTGTGAGCAATGTAAAGTCCTTGCAAAGGAGATAATCCTTCAGTGATAAGGGTGCAAACCTCAGTGGCAAGCATTCCCTAAAAACATTATGTGCTTTAAGTGTCCATTTTACTTTAAGTGGCACCTTCCCTTTTGTCAAATCTGTAAGAGGCATGCCATAGTTACAAACTGGGGTACAGATTTTCACTTGTACCCAGCTAAGCCCAAGGAAGCCCTCTCACTCTTCTTAATACCTGGAATAGGCCAATTTCCCACTGCTTCTAGATATTCTTTCTGGGGCCTGACAATTCCACTTCATATTAAATATCTTAAACATTTTACCTCTGTCATATCTAATTTTTTCATGGATGCATTGACAGTCAGCTTAGTTTGCCCCAGTGAGAGTAACACAGCCTGAACCTTTTCAATGTGGGAGTCCCAATCCTCAGAGTGTATTAGGACATTGTCAATTTAATGTAGGGCTTTCAGACTCTGTCCATTAATCATTGAAATATCAAAAAGGTACTGTGTAGCCCCAACAAGAAAGGTCAGTATACTAGAATAAGCCCATTGGAATTGATAGGATTTTTTTGTCTGACTTCAACTATTAGAAGGATTTGATAATATACCTTTGCCAGATCTAATATGGTCACACATCATGCTTACCCCAACCTCTGTGTTAGTTCAGCGACCCTACACATTCGGTAGCTGTCAAATTTTGAAATGCTGTTCGGCTTCCTAAAATTACTACTGAACTTGATTGTTCCCTCAGGCTTTGTGACTAACACTATGG